>NC_056614.1:24646431-24778931 GCF_018340385.1 Cyprinus carpio
CTCAGAGCAAGCCAATCACAAAATCCCTGAAAAAGCCAATTTGCAGCAAATTATACGATTTTGAGAAATTTTCTAAATTATATAAATCAATGATCTGTGGGGTATTTTGAGCTGAAACTTCACAGACACATTCTGGGGACACCAGAGAGTTATATTACATGTTGTAAAAGGGGCATAATAGGTACCCTTTAAGATTAGTTTTTTTAGTGCAAATAAATATATTTTTTCAGTAAAATATTGTATGCATTGTGTGTAAAATATTTGATTTTCTAGACTGTATTTCACAAGGATTCTGTGTAAAAAAAAAAAACATAATAATAATAATAATAATAATAATAATAAATGATAACTATGTGTGTGTGTGTATATATATATATATATATATATATATATATATATATATATATATATATATATATATATATATAAATCAAACAAGTTTTAAGTTTTGGTAATTTTGTTGTTTTATTATTCTTTATGTCTATTTAGTTTTATACTTTTTTGTGATATTGTAATTTGTCATGATATTGTCATGGGATATTACGATTATTATTTTTCTTTTTAATTGTGATGCAATTTTTTAACAATATCTTGCCCAGGGACTAAAGATGCAAGTTAGCAAACTCTAGCACGACATTTGTGTTGTGCATGGTCCATGTTAAATAAACAAACTAAACTAAACAATTTGATTTTTAGCACATAAACAAACTTGCAACTTTATTTGTGGAAATCATGATACATTTTATTTTTCAAGATTATTTGATGAATAGAAAATTCAAAAGAACCACATTTAATTGAAACAGAAATCCTTTCTTTCTTTACTGTCACTTTTAATTAATTTAATGCATCAGTGTTGAATAAAAGTATTACTTTTTGCGCAAAAAAAGAAAAAAATCGTAACCCCAAACTTTTGAACATTTTAAATTGTCTTTGAGGGCTCTATGTGAAGGTATGATTCCAGCACTAATGCTGACACTGACTTGCGCTCTTTCCAGCGCTGGAGGTCAAACACAGCTGTGTAAAGCACATCCACCAGACCGAGGGTCTTCTCTGGATCCAGACTGCGCTGCAGCAGAGACATTGTCGCTGGATCCTCCTTCAGACACCTACCAGACAAAAAGTACATTTAGAAGGTAAATAACTTAACAATATTAAAATAAAGCAATTATATAACCACTTTCAATTTGCTATTTAATAGAAACCATGATGCTTTTCCTGAAACTGACTCAAAATGATCCAAATTAACAGAGATAAATGTCTTCATTAAGAAAATAATGGTTAATGCCGTTCATACAACGTTAGTCGATATTTTGAGTAAGTGGTGAATAAAGCAGCTTGAACTCTAATAACCTGCAGACATAGAAGACATGGATCTGCTGTCGGTCTACTGAGATTCAATTAACTGCTATAATCACATAAATCTTATCATATACGGTTACTCACCATGTAGATGGAACTTGGATCACAACTTTAGATCCTTCAAGACAGATCTGAGGGGCGTAAGCTTCCTTATTGTCAATCTGAGCCGTGTCAACCACAACCTGCGCACACACATCATCAGGTTTAATAACTGTACTGCACACACCGTCATGAAGATCTGCCAGAATAAATCATGTGTTGCTCGTCCAGTGATCAAAATCAATCATTTCACAGTCAAACTAAAGCCAAGTGGACGCTTGAGAGCCCCAGTAACCCGACTTGTCAACACTGAGCCGTTTCCATCCAAAAACACAAATGAAACATTTCCCACAGTTCTTGAAAAGAGGACGTGAAGCCACAGCATGCAGTTGCATTTGAAACTGAGAGGGAGTTTCCTATCAAACAGGAAGTGGGCTATTGTTATTAATAGCGCAGGTGTATCCTCAATGTGACTCAACTGACGACGACGCTCCACTAAAAACACACACACGCCCAAAGGTCACGGTCACCATGACCACACACACGACAAGGAAAGAAACAGAGTCATGGAAACCACTTTATGATTATTCAGAAATCAGTTTCCTGCAGCCGGAGGCCCTTTTCAAATCCTCAGGGTTCAGGCTTTAATTCTTTCTTTCATGTGAACGTTGCTGACAGTGAACCAATAAAACTATTCTGGAATATCAAGGTTATTATAGAAAACTAAAACCATTAAAAAAACAAATGTAAAAAATAAAATATATACAAAAGATAAACTTATTTCAGCTAATTGCTGAATATATATGAAATAAAAATTAAACATTGTTATACATATGTGACCCTGGACCACAAAACCAGTCTTAAGTGTAAATTTTTTTAAATTGAGATTTATAAATCATCTGAAAGCTGAATAAATAATCTTTCCATTGATGTATGGTTTGTTAGGACTATATTTGGCTGAGATACAACTATCTGAAAATCTGGAATCTGAGGGTGCAAAAAAATCTAAATATTGAGAAAATCATCTTTAAAGTTGTCCAAATGAAGTTCTTAGCAATGCATATTACTAATCAAAAATTTTAATAAAGTTCAATAAAGTTTTGATATATTTACAGTAGGAAATTTACTAAATATCCTCATGGAACATGATCTTTACTTAATATCCTAATGATTTTTGGCATAAAAGAAAAATTGATAATTTTGACCCATACAATGTTTTTTTTGGCTATTGCTACAAATATACCCCAGAGACTTAAGACTGCTTTTGTGCTCCAGGGTCACATATTTAAAAATATATATATAAATGTCAAAAATAACAAAAACAATACATTTAAAATAAAAGAAATATTCAAAATGATAAAAAGTAAACTGCCTTGAATGCATTAAAACAACGCAAGTTGCTTTGGATAAAATGCATACATGTAAATGCGAGATTTCCTGTACAAGTGGTCCGTTCCTGTCTGGAATAAGCTACAATGTGGATCAGACTTTATGCTCTTTGTCAAACGTGTGAAACTCACCAGTCCAGCCTGTCCAAACAGCAGCTGAACGGCCGTCTTACAGGCTCCTCTCCAGCTGGAGGGACACACCTGGTTCAGCACCTCTGTGACGGGCGAATCATCTCGCACCGCTACTCCGTTCTGATCCAGCGCATCCTTGATCAGCTGCAGCACGGCATGCTGGGAAGACATCACATTAAATTAAATAAGATGATTCTTTTTACTGTAACGTGCATGAATGTTTTACTGTGCTACTCAACACATTTGAGGTTGATCAAATGTTTTTGAAAGTCACTTCTGCTCATCAAGCCTGCATTTATTTAATCAAAAATTAATAAAAATTGTGAAATATTATTACAATTTAAAATAACTCTCTTCTATTTAAATATACTGTAAAATGTAATTTATTTCTGTGATCAAATCTGTATTTTCAGCATCATTACTCCAGTCTTCAGTGTCACATGATCTTCAGAAATCATTGTAATATTCTGATCTGCTGCTTAAGAAACATTTCTGATTATTATCATCATCAATGCTGAAAATGTTCATACTTTTGTGGAAACTGTGATAGATTTTATTTTTCAGGACTCTTTGATGAATACAAAGTTCAAAAGAACAGCATTTATTTGAAACAGAAATCTTGTAACATTATAAATGTCACTTTTGATCAAATTCATGCATACCTGCTGAATAAAAGTATTGCTTTTTCAAAAACTGCTAAATGGTCTTAAAAAGGCCTAATTTTCTTGTTTTGGAGGTGAAATATGAGGCAGACATCATCTGCACATAACAGTAGTTAAAACAAACAGTGAGATGTGCATGCTTCTAGTTTTATTTTTGCACTCGCTTCCATGGAAAACATTTCCAGCCGGGATCTGATCCCATCTCTAGTCATCAATCAGAAGTGTGTGTTCTGAGTACCGTTTTAAGCTTGAGGTTATCTGATGCGCTTTCATTGAAGGAAACTCCTCGGAGGAGATGGGAGCCGATCTGGACGGGGATTGTGGGTAATTCACACTGGATGGGCTGAGACGTGGTGTGAAAGCGTCCGGCCTGCTGAGCCTCAGCGTCACTACAGCAGCCCTGCAAAAAACACAGATACAACAAAAACACACAAATGCAAAGTCATGTTTACAGGCTGCAAAACGAGCAGTTCTGTAGAAGAATGATTCGAAAGGTTACAAAGTTCAACGTTTCCTTTGAAGCAACGAGGTTGGCTGTTTTCTCCAGAAAGCGGTTTTAATCTGCACTAAACTGTAATTCCACACACGGCAAACAAACCTGCAAAGCTGCTTCCACTGATTTGGGATTAAGGATAAACCCAGACCCAAAAACACAAACACCACTACACAAAGACTCCAACACAAACACACACACCACAAACACACACACACACACACACAGAGAGACTTGTTAATGTCAGTGGGTCAGTCAGTGGCTCAAAATAAACCTTATTATAAACAGAATAACACATAATTTACATACATTTTTACAACATTATAAAAAAAGTCTTGCAGGTGATCAACAAATTCTTAAAAGCAAATACATATGGACAGTTTTGTTACATTACTCCACATTATAAACAGATAATGATCCACAAATAAATGTAAGGAGATAGATGAAAAGTAAACATAGAATGCAATATATGTTAGAGGAGTTTCACTAAAATTAATTAAATCCGCCAATAAATACAATGAGATTTGCAAAGAAAATAAAAAACATTCACAATTAACTTTGTCTGGCCTTCATTTGTGAATCACATCCTGATGGTTTGTAGACTGGCTTTTAAAAAGAAGATATTATATAATATTCTGGTGTTTGCATCAAATGAAATGCACAAAAGGGATTTTCTAAACATAGGAAGCATATTAAAAGCAAGTAAAGTGTCTACTTTTATGTCAAAATATGGGTGAAATTACGCTTGATAATCATTCAGCATAACAGATATATTTATGTAAAAATGAAGCATGCAAATCCTGACCTGAACCTATTATACATCTACTATAGAATATGTGATCATACTTATATTTCAAATGATTAAAAACTTGATGACAGACAGGGGGAAACCTGGTGTTTTGAAGGATAGTGACACAGACAGGTAAAGATTTAAAATGACAATGAACTCTGCTTTGGGTGCTTGAAGGAAATCCATTTATTATGACTTTATGTCACGAACAACAACTGCAATAACTGTATTACCTGTTGTTACCGTGGTAAGCTGCTGTAAGCGTGTGTGTGTGTGTGTGTGCTCACCTGCAGAGCGTTGTCGATCTTGGCGTTGAGCTCTTTGAGCTGGTGTTCAGGGATGGAGGTGTTCTGAGAGCAGAAGAGCTGTTGCACCTGAATGCCAGACAGACAGCCGTCTCTCCCTCTCTCCCTGAGACACGCCGTCACCTGAAGCACACACACGGCTGGTTAACTCAGCGTTTATTTCATCTGAAAGTACTTAGCTAAGTATTTGAGGTAGTATGCAGCCCGGACTAAATAGGAAGACAAAGAGACTTTGCAAAAACATATTTAGACAATAAATGGGTGAATTAAAAAAAAAAATTAGATACATTTTTAATAAAATATAATAATATCTAATTAAAAATCAATGTTCTAAAATATAATTTATATAATGAAAATATTTTCAAATTATTTTTGTAATTTTTTCTATTACTAAAATGCATGATTTTTTCAATTAGTTTACTTATTTATTACTTCACAAAATAATATACATAATTTATTTCACAAAATTATATATATAATTTATTTATTTTTTGTCAATTTTAAAGTAATTTTTTAGAGGGTCAATAATTTTTTTTATTTTTTCTCATATGGAGGGTCAGCATATGAGAAACAGGTTGGTTGGTTGTGCATTGATTGGTGATGTTTGTACCTCTGAAGCTCCCTTCCACGAGCGGACGGCCTCCTCCAGTTCCGTCAGGGGCCCGGGGCTCGTGTTCTGTGTGTGGGCATTTCCGTGTCTCTCCTGAACCTGCGCGAGAGCCTCGGCCAGACAGGACTGCGCCACCGGCTGCACTTTCTGCAACGCCTGTGACAGGAACTGGAAATGCACCTGCATCACCGTCAGGAAGCAGCGGCCCAGCACCTGAGAAAGAGAGTCATATTAAACCTCCAACTACAAAACAGCATCACAACTGACTTCATTCTTAATTCAGGCTCTATTAAAGGGAGAATTCACCCAAAAATTTAAATATTAAATCTACATTTATTAAAAAAGAAGAAACAAACTCATACAGGTTTGGAAAAGGTTGGGGGTGAGATAACGACAACCGCATTTGCGTGAACTATCCCTTCAGATCAGTTTTCAAATGTTATTTTGTCTGGATTATGTTTTAATGGCTTATTTAAATTTTAATACTAACAACCACCACCCAAAAAAAAACATTTTATTTTTCCATATTAAACTTATTTATTTATTCATTCATTCATTTATTTTTACAACCACCAGGCTATATGAAACATTTTATTTTTTCAGTTTTTTCCCCCTCTCTCAGAAAAAACGTCTATTTTAATTTTTCTGGATTTATACTTTAACACAAATGAAGGCATAAAATATAAACATCATCACTCTATAAAAAATGTAATCAAAGGACAATTTAACAATTCCTTTTATTTTTGGCAAACAACAGAGGATTGCATTAAAACAGAAGAAAAATATGCCTGATATTTCACAGATATTGTATTTAAATAAAGTCATTATTATTATTAAGCATGTTAATCTGTGGGAAAAAAAAAGTCTACTTTGATCAAAAAAGGCCACACCAGGTGATGTTTAGATATAAAACAAAACAAAATACTTGAAAAGGTTGCACAGAAAAATAAAGCAGGGAACTTTTCTATTTTTTTTTTTTTGAGAATGTAATAAAGATGTGTGACATGTTTCTCAGCTTTCCTGATGTCAAGTGTTCATTAAAGCAGTCTTTACATCTCATAACAGACATCAATCAGGCCAGAAACAGGCACATACATCTGGTGCTGATGTTTTATTAATAAGCAGAACCAAAACCACAAACCAAATGAGGCAAGAAACCCACCGAGGTCAGAGCAGTAGACTTCGCTCGACGTTCCGGGAAACGGTGGTTCGATCCCGACAGTAACATTCCCAGACACAGATGCATTCTGAGCAGATTTACTGAGTTACTGCTGTATCGCTTCCTAAATAGGGAGTCTTTCCTGACTCGCGTCTTACTCATCAAGACGAGAGCACGGAGGCAAGCTCGTAAAAATAATGAAATAAAGACACAGGATCAGCATCTGCTCAAACCACTTCAGTCACTGCGCTGATTGGCTCTGGGTATGTTTTCAATAAATAACTTGAATTTTGTAGATGGACAGAATGAGTCAGAACTGTGATGCATGAATTGATTCTGTCCCTCAAACTGTTCATAAAGAGAGAAGACAGGCCTGTCACCCCCACCACAGCAGAAAGGGTTTCTTTTACAGGTATCTGCTGAAAATATCTACAGGCCAAGTTGTAAAGACAGAAATATGTCGTCTTGTGCAACAGGAGACATGAAAAACCAGGCGGCGCCAGTTTCAGTCTTTCACCCCTCGCACAGAAACACCTGAGAGCCGACAGCGTCTACAGGAACCTGCTTTAAACATTAGCTCAAGACAGATTCGGCCACACTGCTAATAAGGGCATACATCAACTAAATGTATTATTCCAGGCTTATTTAAAGGTTTCAGGGCTTGTCCACTTGTTGATGATAAGCTCAAGAAAGATTCTGACAGGTGAAACTTACAGTAAAGTTAAACTAAAACCTTCTAAGGGTTCAGAATTTAAATAAATAAAGCCAATTGCAAAAAAAAAAAAAAAAATAATAATAATAATAATAATAATTCAAGATTGCATGGTTTCAAATGCCTTTGACATATAGTACATATAAGCAAAATTAAACAAATAAATGGTAAAATACTACAAATAATAATAATAAAGAAGTAAATAAATAAATAAAGGAATGAGGCATTTAAAACAACCTATTGTAAACAGTAAAGAAGTTATCAATACAAATAAATATAATAAAATATAGAAATATATATTGCTGTATAATGCAATTTAACATTGATAATGATAACAGGAACAATTAATAAAAATATATTACTATATAATATTTATTACTATTATTATTATTATTATAATAACAAAATATCGAAATGGGGAAATAACAGTACAAATTAAAAATAGAAACTAAAGGGACAAAAACAAAATATCATCATCAATAATAATAATAATAATAATAATAAATTAATAATAATAATAATGGTAAATATTATACTTTAATGCAATATTTTATTATCGCTATTATTGTTATTATTATTAACAAAAAATTATATTATAATAATAATAATGGATTAATAATAATGATGATAATAGTAAATATTATATATTAATGCAATATTTTGTAAATAATAACAACAAAAATATAATAATAATAAAATAATAATAATAATAATAATAAGGCAATAATACTGAAATAGGGAAAGAACAGTGCAAATGAAAAACTGAATCTAAAGTGGCTAAAAAGGGTATTTCAAGACTAAGAATAATGTGAAAGCAAATATGATTGTTTTGGTGAATTGATTCACATTGAATCCTTAACGGTACAGTAAATTCAATGCATTGCATGCAAAATCATGCAGAATCAATCTGGGTGACTATAAACTGTCTAAACTAATTGTTGAGGCCAGATTTAGATGATGCTTAAACAGCAGTGCTATGCCTTACAATTCATTGTCAGCTGTAAATATGGACTCGTCCATTTAAAACCTCTCCGGATCAGCATTCAACTGTTCATATATGCAAACAAATCACATCACCTGGTCTGGAAACCTGATCTAGGGTCAGTGTTCTTATTAAGGGCAACCACAAAGAGCACTGCTGATTGGATGAGCGGTGCAGCGGGTGTATTTCTGTAGAGGCGCTTCATTGAGACAATCGCGGGGTAATCTAACACCCCGGGGACGGGAATACCCTGCTGTCGCCCTGCCAGCCCAATGTAAACAGGAGAATCAACTCGCCCCTTCGCAGATTCCCGTGAGGCAGGAAGGGCCACTCGCAAACAAAACACTCATTAGCAATACAAGACGCTGAATAGACACTAGTCACCACCTGTAAAGTCTGTGCCGTGTTTACAGAGAGTGCTAATATGCGTGCATTCGAGAAATGCTTCCTCTGGTTCCGTACATGAGTTCAGAAGGCCACAGTTTAATAAACACTGACATCTTCATGCTGAAATGCTCTACACAAGGCTGTTTTAAAGCAGCAGAACTGCTATGTTTTTTTTACCTTCTGTATGTAAAAGAAGACATACCACAAGCCTTGTTCACAAGACGAGACGAAAATACTTGAAAACACAGCTGAAACTTTCCAGAGCAGCTGCTGTAAAAAATCTGGGTGAGTATTCAGGATGTTTTTGCTTCTGCAAACATTATAAAACACTTTTAATATCTGAAAACATTCCACAGCAAACACGTTCAGGCGGAAAGAATTTGCCAGAATATTCCGTTTCATACTTTTGAAAACTTTGGCGTTTCGTGTTTAGCGTTGGTCTGTAGAGCTGCAGGTCTGGCTCGGGTCCCTGCCGCAGCGCCCGTTTTAAAGGCCTGTGGTGTGAAGCCTTCCTGCTCGGAGCGTGACCACATCCACCAGGGCACAAACCCTCGCTCATAAAGGCATCATTTCAGCTTTTATGTGCCCCTCGAGCAGAGACACGAAGACTGACCAGCGCGGCTCATCTCACACGGCCAACCACACCAGCTAGAAAGTATGTCCACTTTGATAGAGACGGATAGAGAGAGAGCATCTGGCTTCCGAAAATATCTCTGAACAGAGGAATTCCTCTTGTCTCTCCGTCTTTGAAAAATAATCAGTGTCTGGAGGAACAACAGCGGCCTGATGGTGAGCATCTCTAGCTCGAGCAAACGTCACAGGTGGCACAGACTGAAATGGGCTTTTCAGGAATGTACTCAATTAGACACTAAGTATTGATTTGAGTTGAAATATCTGAATGCAAAACTTACATGAAGTTCAAACTAGACGGACATTAAGAGAGATTGTAGAGTCATACTGCTTATTACACGGCATTTCACCACATTAATAGTTATGGCGATAAAAGGTAGTGATGTAAGATGAAACAATTTGTTACAATCTCACAATCCATTACAGCATACAAAATAATCGCAGTGTACAAAAACAATCGAAATGGCAGCAGCTGCATTTGTATGAAACCAGAGAGAGCGAGTCCATAATATCAGGATAGCATAATTACATAATTGTACAGAGAATACTGATCTGAGTTAATATTTTATTAGCGAACCAAGAAAAAACGTTCCCAGCAATCAAATTCGCCGAATGCAGTTACCCGGATAAGCCTGTGTTATTAGTTTTTACCGGCTGTCATCGGGCCAGCTTTACAAAATCCACAAGCTCCAATCTGACTGGCTCCTAAAATCACTTCCAAGGAAGTGTGTGGGCATCATTTATAGCATTTTGAGACACCTTGTGGCATGTAAACAAGACATTATGCTACCTTTAAAGGCACAATATGTAAGATTTTCGTAATAAAATATCCAAAAACTACTTCATTTCATGCAGTTGTGTATTTATGTTATCCCAAAAGTTCCCAAGGATTTGTGAATCCAGAGAAATACCAATTTTAAATAATGACTCCACCCTGGTCACTGTCGCTGGTCATTGAAATCAAAAGTGTTGACCGCAGCATTAAATTTACATCTGCTCAATGTTGTGCCATGATTTTTTTACGTGTTTTTACCAATTTTTTTTTTTTACTGCACGCACACGCTGACTGAATTCAGCTCTCACACGAATTCTCTCATCGTAAACAACAAAGGCAGATGTAGGTATGATGTAGGCCTAAGAGATTAATTCATGAAACCATTTATAGACAGCTTTACTGAGAATAAGGGGAGTTTTTTGAGTACTTAAACTCACCCTAGACTTAAGTTAGTCATAATGTTCTTTGCTCCCATTCTCTGTATATTTTATTCGCTGTTTGAATAACTGTGGAAGGTACAGGTAATAAAAAAATTAATTTATTACCTCATCCGTGAACATCCTCCTTCACAGCATGGCTTCAAGCTTCGCCTTTGTTATTGTTTTGAAAACGCGACCTCTAGTGGCGAAAACCTACATATTGTGCCTTTAACCTCAAAGACAAGTACTTCTAAACATCAACATGCAAGGTGTTTTTCCAGCGACTTACCTCAACGTCCTGCCGGCTGAAGTCGTTCTGGTCTTTGAAGTTAGCCGCGCCTGCGCTGAGCTCCATCAGCATTTTGCCGATCTCTGGCTTTATTGCTGTGGTGAGCCGGCTGGTCGTTTCCATGACATGTTCCTGCACGTCCTTCAGTTGCATAGCTGCTTTGGAGTAACGCGAGTCCCGGAAAACGCTGCCAAAGAGCTCGGTCAGGAACGCGCTTGCGCGGCAGAATGCGTTCAGCGCGTCCAGGTATTTGGAGATGCCCTGCTGGATGTCTGCAATCGCCGTGGTGGTGCCTGGGGGCGGGGCGTGGCAGCCGGAAGGGGAGGAGCCTATGGTCGCCATGGGAGAAGGGGTGGAGCAAGAAGAGCCCAACGGGGCGCTGAGGGTCCGACTGAGCTCGGGCAACTGGAACTGCTGGTGCTGCTGCACTTTGTGCTTGGACCCGCCAAGCAAAAAGCGCAGCTTGTAGTCCATTTTACTTTCTTGTGCACTGCAACAATACATAAGTATTCAATGCACCCAGGGAGTGTCGGTCCTCTCGACTTCACCTTCGAATGAGTTCTGGATGCTTAATTTGGGACTCCTGGAATCAAGTAAATAGATAGCTTAAAGAGCCCATCAGAGGGGAAGTCATGACAGTATCCCGCTCCAGAGAGAGATGGAGAGCGGCGCGATGGATGGTTCAAGGAAATCTTGCAGCCCAGCTGCAGCTCCGGACGACAAAAGATCCAACTGAAAGTTAGTTTCCTTTAGAACTGGTTCACAGGTGCCTCCTGGGAAAAAAACGATCTAGCTTGAATCCAAAGTGCATAATCAATCCTTCAAATGGAAGCGAAAAACCCTTCTTTCCGAACGCTTTCCGTAAGCCTCTAATAAAAATAGAAAAATCTTAAAAATCTCGGACAATTTTCAGGAGAGGAAAAACAGTGACAGGATTGGCGAGAGCTACGGGGTGATGTCGCCTTGGCACGTTGGGTGCCTGCACCGCTCTGACGGATCCAGTCGGTCAGAAGGGTTGTGAGCACTGTACAGCCGGTCAGGGGTCGAGCGGGGGCCGGTTGAGATCGCCGGACTCACTCTTGATCAGTTTCCAGTGCCTGAGGTAGTTAATACTCACAACGGAAACAAATGTGCTTCCAGATAGGAGTCTCTCTGCAAACGCAGGCCGCAGAAACAAAAGCACAAGCTATCTGTAAGGCCTCTCAGTCGTTTCCTGCAAAAGAGACAAAGAGAGAATGTCAGTGAGATATCACAGGGAGGATGCTTTCTGATTTGTTTCCAAGCGTCTCCTGGAGATTTGATTCAGGCGTTGGTTTTCAAACTGTGCGTGATATCAATTAAATAAATATATCTTCTCATTAAACCAAAAAATCAACTATACCAAAACTAAATTACAGTCTCACTGCATTTGTGTGCAAAAAAATTAAATAAAATCTAATATTTTCACAGTAATAAAAATGGTGAAAACTGTGTGTAAAGAAATCAGTGTCGTTAACTATAAGAAAAACTATTAAAAACATTTGGAAAAAAAAATAAAGCTGAATAAAAATAAAATAAAGAATAAATTAAAAATGCAAACAAGCTAAAATAAGTGTGCGTTGAAGTACTAAAATAACTAAAACTGAAAAATGAATGTAAAATCGAGACAAAACTAAATTATTAAAACTAATTAATTACAAAAAAACAATTAAAGTTAATTCAAAATATTAATAAATACTATAAATAAGACTGAAATACTATAAACCACACTTTCCTCGACAGAACACAAATGAAAGTAAAACTATTAAAAACAGACTTTGGTATATGAAAACTAAACAAAAAAATAAATAAAAAGAATAAAATAAAAATAAAATAAAATAGATTAAAAATTAAAAAAATTAAACAAAAACTAAACGTAGATTTAGGTACTAAAAACTTTTCAACTGACAAATAAATTAAATCTAAATGTGAATAAACTTTTTTTTTTTTTAAAGCTAAGCCAACTGCTAATTCAAAATATTAATAAACAATAGAAATAATGCTAAAATAACAATGCCAATGTTTCCTCAACAAGACACATAACTTAAAGAATCATTCATGCCAAATGGAGCAAGTATATAGCTATGTTCCCCTGAACACTGAAACCACAAATCACAACGGGCCTTATGTCATGAAAAAAACACTACAGGACCACAAAGAGCACAGTTTAACACTGTCTGAAGAACAGGACAGGGCCCGTAGCCCATCACATTATCTGCAATTCAAAACCACCAGGTAAAACCCATGAGAGATGTGTTGTTTCGGCCTGTCATTGTGCAAAAAGTCCCATTGGATTTGCATAAGATGAAAAAAAATATAATGCCGCACAATTTCGTTCATTTTAACAGCTTAAGTCATCACACTTCAGATGACGGCCTCAGGTGCTGGATTGTCTCTTATTGAACACAAAAACACGTTCCTGTGTGAAATGTGCCACATTATACGAGACATAATTAGGACTGACTAGACAACCAACAGACAAGTGATTTAAAAAAAAAAATCAACAGTTTTTCACATACCTTAAAGCAGGGCTGGGCAATTTGGCCAAAAATATTATTATAATAAAAATCATTCAATACGAGTATTTATCACAATATTAATTTCACACTATTAATGAGGAAGGAAATCATTCCACACGTGTGTCAGACCTCAAGAATGAATGTAAACATAACTTTCTTTGTATACAACTGAACTACCATAAAACCCATGAAATACATTTTATTGTTTTCCCAAATTGTTGATTTTTTGGTTTTATTAAATTTACTCTTAAACAACACGGTATCCAATGAAATTAATTCATAAAACTAAAAATATAATCAAACTTATTAATCAATTGAAAATATAATCTATAACAATATTAAATTTTTAATTTCTCAAATAAGGTTCTAACTAGACAATAGAATGAATGTGTATAGTATATAAATTAAAATACGGATGAAAAAATATAATAATAATAATAATAATAATAATAATAATAATAATAACAACAACAATAATAATATTAGTTTTATATACAGTACAGACCAAAAGTTTGGAAACATTACTATTTTTAATGTTTTTTGAAAGAAGTCTCTTCTGCTCATCAAGCCTGCATTTATTTGATCAAAAATACAGAAAAAAAAAATTGCGTAATATTGTGAAATATTATTACAACTTAAAATAATAGTTTTCTATTTGAATATACTTAAAAAAAATAATTTATTCCTGTGATGCAAAGCTGAATTTTCAGCATCATTACTCCAGCCTTCAGTGTCACATGTAACATCCAGTCTATCACATGATCATTTAGAAATCACTCTAATATTCTGATTTATTATGAGTGTTGGAAACAGTTCTGCTGTCTAATATATTTGATGAATAAAAGGTTAAAAAGAACTGCATTTATTCAAAATATTAAAAAAAACAATTCTAATAATATATATTCTAATAATATATTTTCTTTACTATCACTTTTTATCAATTTAACACATCCTTGCTGAATAAAAGTATTGATTTTATTTAAAAAAAAAGAAAGAAAAAAATTACTGACCCCAAATTACTGACCAGTAGTGTATATTGTTATTACAAAATATTTATATTTTAAAAACATAGCTTCTTTTTTTTTTTTTTTTTTTTTTTTTACTTTTTATTCATCAAGTATCCTAAAAAAGTATCACGTTCTGAAAAAATATTAAGCAGCAGAACTGTTTCCAACTTTGATAATGAATCATCATATTAGAATGATTTCTAAAGGATCATGTGATAATGATCCTAAAAATTCAGCTTTGCATCACAGAAATAAATGATAATTTAAAGTATAAGAAATTTAAAAACAATTATTTTAAATTGTAATAATATATCACAATATTACATTTTTTCTGTATTTTTGATCAAATAAACGCAGGCTTGATGAGCAGCAGAAACTTCTTTCAAAAACATTAAAAATAGTAATGTTTCCAAACTTTTGACCTGTACTGTATGTATGTATGTATGTATATATATATATATATATATATATATATATATATATATATATATATATATATATATATATATATTTATTATTCAAAATGATCACTGTGCTGCTGAATTAACACTACAGGAACTTGTTGCTCTGTTTAAGCAGCATAAAAACATTCACAAAAACAATTAACACTACAGGAACTTGTTGCTCTGTTTAAGCAGCATAAAAACATTCCCTTCTGTTTATTTGTTGTGTTCCAGTGACCTCAAAATCTCACTTCCTTTGACAAACAACAAACAGTTATCTAGGAAAACGCGCTCGCATGCACAACGGGCCCAAACACAGACAAACACTCCTGTCACCTTTAGAGGACAGAGTCAGGCTCGTTCTGTGAGACTTTCAGAATGTGAAGAGCAGACATCTGTCTCCTGTAAAAGCCCGGTCTTTGAGCGCATGACAAGGAATAGACGAGCGCAGTTCCTGTCTGTAAAGCCCATGGATTAAAGTGTGTTTCAGTGCCAACCGGGTCAAAGCGTTCACTGCTTAACCTGCTCGATAACACACAACAGTGTGGCACACTTGGCACCTCGTACAGAACACCCTTCAGACACTCGAGGAACAGGAGACGGCTGGGAAGCGCCCTGGTCGAAGATGAAAAGGAAGTCTTGTGATGATAGATCATCTGTGCTGAAGGTCTTGCGCAAAATAAAGTTCAGCAAGTAACAATGCATGCTTGTTTCAGTGCACAACAATACCAAACCCACATGGAATAAGCTCACAAAAGCATGCAGCCAGTTGTCAAACACATCAAAAGATGTACACATCACGTTGGCAGAAACACAACAGTTAAAGGGACTGTTCACCCAAACATTATTCCCAACCAGCTGTTTTGTCCCTACAAATGAAAACCAATGCAGCTCAAAACAACAAACAAAAACAAAAAAAATCTGAACATAAATATATTATCTTCATTAGATTCTGAAAAGCACTAATACCCCTGACTGAACCGAGCCAGATAACGATAACGTTTCAAACGATTCAGTTCGATTTGGTGAACTGGTTCAAGAAGATCCGGTTACATCGAGTGATTCGTTCGCGAACCGGATGTGCTGTGAACGCGCTCATAACAGACCCGGGAGAGAAGTCAATGCTGAATAAAGTCGTAGTTTTTGATATTCTTGGACCAAAATGTATTTTTCGATGCTTCAAAAAATTCTAACGGACCCTCTGATGTCACATGGACTACTTTGAAGATGTTTTTATTACCTTTCTGGACGTGGACAGTATACCGTACATACATTCTCAATGGAGGGACAGAAAGCTCTCGGACTAAATCTAAAATATCTTATACTGTGTGTTCCGAAGATGAACGGAGGTCTCACGGGTTTGGAACGACATGAGGGTGAGTCATTAATGACATAATTTTCATTTTTGGGTGAACTATCCCTTTAAGTCTATCATTTATCATTATCAAGTCTATCTATTAAGTCTATAATTATAGAAAATTATGCTGATTTATTCATTTAAGTTTGAAGAGGATAAGATGCAACTTCTTGGAGAGGTTTTACTGCAAAAATAATATAATATAAATGCAACAAATTCCTCTCTCTTTGAACATTATGTTTATGTCATGTCAACATATGAAATATATTTATATAATATAAAATTATAACTGTAATTTATGACCGGTGGCATCCTATTCTCAGGAAGAGAAGGCCATGCATTCCAGTGATTTTCCCCTCTGCATGTTAACCTCTTAACCGTGGTAAACTTGCTTTCTTGCATTAATCATGTCACTCTGCTTCTGAAAGCTGTCTGTTTCTTGTCATTTCACCTCAGGGATCAATATAATATTTCATTTAGTGGATCTATTTATGTGCCTTTAAGTGCTATACCGACTCCAGAGCGGCTGCGGGATTATTTCTGGAGTTTCCCATTCAGAAGACAGACAACAGGCGAACACAACACAAGTGTCACACACAGCAGAGACCCCCCGTACACTTCTACACATGTGCTGTGTGCAGCTGCCAAGTGTGCTTATGTCAGCACATAGTGCCTATAATCGTCAACATAGATCAGTACACTACATTTTGACACGAGCCAGTTAAACACTAACAAGAAGAGTAGAAATGAAAACAAGTATTTTATCATGAAACCAGAACTAGACTAACAATACCAGACAAACCTTTACAGATCCTTACATATGAAAGAACGCAGTCCAAACCTCGTATCTCTCCAGAATTCCTGTTTTACATGCATCTCAGAGACACAGTAAGAGCGTATGCCCCCTGAATTCAGACCCCTGCTTCAACTCATGACTCCATTTCAGCCGTACGCCAAAAGAGAGCACGGCTCGGGTTTCACATGCATGTGGTGCATTGTGGGAACGATGGCCATCTCTGGTGCTTGGCTCGGTATAGCAGGCCTGACGTGGATGAAAACTGCCTACTGTCTGAGGACGCTGTGATTTTTGTGATGGAAACGGTTTCTGTGGTCCTGCGGTTTCTAAATGCAGCGTTCGGATATAAAACTGCGAGGATGACAGGCATGTTAAAAACAAGTTTGATTATAAATGTGCAAGAGTTTCCCTGCTCTCCAGTTCATCTGGCTTTATCCTGAACGTTTCCCAAAGCCAAACACATTTCGCATTCCTTGATACCCAACAGAACTGGACCGGACACCATAAAAATAACCCACAACTTTATGAGCTCTGGCCGTATTTATGCAGAGCTCTCCGTTTGGAGCAGCGCTGTTATTGTTTACTAAAACTAAAACTATTAGAAATCACTTTCATTTATTTTAATAAGGCTAAAATAATAAGTAAATATATGATAATGTTGTCTTGCCAAGAAATTAAGTAATTCAATCAATAAATAAAAAAATAAAAAAAAAATAAATAAAAAAAAAAAGCAACATAAAATACCTTAACACTTACACCAAAAATATAATAAATAAAAAAATTAAATCTAATTAAAATATTAATAAATATTACAATAGTATATTAATATATCAAAACAGCACTGCTTTGGACTGGGAACCGCATAAGTAAAAAAAAAAAACTATTTTTCAGCTTTAAGATACGCCAGTTATGTGTTTGTTTTGACACGATACAACACTCAACAGATTAGTAGGCTGAAAGTTTTAAAACTACTGATTTTATTCCATTTAAATAATATATCGGCCAACAAAGCACCTTAAAAAAAATTATGCAATCCTATCACAATGCATAATAATTTTTTCTTTAAAGTGAACACCTGTGCTATTTAAGCTATGGACAAAAATCATATTCTTTCTGAAAATGCAAGTGCCATAAGGTCTCCTGACTGATTAGGAAACCAGTTCATGTTTTACTTCATGACAACCAACCACAAAAAGCACTATGGTGGTACAGTGATGCTATCAGATGGTGATATTATGGTACAGAATGACTAAAATTCACATACCAAGTTATTTACAAGCTATTCTTTAAAGTACCTCGGTGCACCACTTAAAAGCTATGGTAGTACTAACGGCATCACATCCAAAAACATAGAAATACCATGAAACAGTCTAGTGAGTGAACATCCATAACACCGTCAAATGGAAAAACATGATAAACGCTGTGTGTCTGGTGTTCACGACTGTAGCAGCGCTCGGGAATATTAATGAAGACCAGTCTGCTTGGGGGTTTTTTCCTCAGGAAATTATACACGAGGGAAAGTAGACAAGCAAACGAGTTTAGACTAGTTACCTCAGAAACCAAACAGCAAGAAAATACCCCACGTAAACCCCGTCCAAAGCCATCACAGCTCCAGATATCAGGCCAAACCAAGCATTTAAAACCGTACGGCAGCATTGATTCCGGTACAGGAATGCACAAAACATTAAGAGTGAATGTGCATTTACTCATCAACATCGTTATTATAAATCTGTAAGGGTTCTGGCATGCCAAACAAGATTTTAATTGTTCTTATGACTCAAATGACACCTAATTAATTCAGAAACCGTATTTCCTCATACATTTGCAGATCCAACAGAAATCCCAGATCCATCACTAAACAGCAATTTAACATTAAACAAAAATGTTCGAGGGAAGACTTTCCTCTCGTGGCCTTCGGTAAACTTGGAACAGAGTGACCTCTGCAAACACAAAGCTCAAGACAAGAGTCTTGCATTCATGCTGAATGACCTCATTGCTTATACGCAGTCCTGACGGCTCCGATTCTGCCGTGGATCAACTGGTAACAGTGAGAGAAGTCATTTGTTTTGAATGTGCTCTTTGTTCCTCAAAATCTTTGGTTCTGGCTAATGAGGAATCAGCAGCGCGCGTGTGGAGGAAAGCCCTGCTGAGAGGCATCTCGTGAGGGCATGTTTGCGAAACTCAACCCTCGGTGAAACTCTGAGTCCTTCCTGCAACACCTGTTTTTCAGATGACATCATCAGTGAGCTGATGGACGGCTGATCTGCTTTCTAAAGATTTTCTGATAGGAAAATCTGAAGGGGAGAACAAATCCCTAAAAATCTGAGATAATAAATAGCTAAGATGCTGTGCAATCCACATACTGATTTCTATTGACTGAAGAGGAGTGTTAGTGGGTTAAATTAAATACAGATGAATATCTATTAGCACAGAAAGAAAAGTATAATATCTTCTGTTGCAATAACCAGCAATATTCTAGTTTAATATTAATGTCAACGTGCAATCAAAAAGGACTCTATTCAGTCATGGTATTATTGTGAATGATTTGTCAGTCCACATTCTTCCAAAGAGAATAAACTTCACTTTATAAATTGTAATCAAAATGTAACAACTTCCTCCGCCTCTGAAACAACTTTATTTTTTGGATGATGTAAAGAATCCCTCCTTCGTTCCATCCACCTGACACCAATCTAGTGCCTAACACAAAATAGCACCCAAGTTAATCCTGATAGATCGCATAAAAGTCCTGCTCTACATTTTTTGGATGAGAAAATGGTAGGGTTGGGCTGATAAATATAATAAGCTTTCAGGGGTTAAAGCAAAAAAAAAAAAAAATCAAATTTAACATTTGAAACAATTCTATGAAAAATATAATCATGACTGTGGCAACTTTAACATTTGAAAGAATGCTATGCTAAAGTTATTGCTTTATTTAAACTGTTTTTTTTTTTCATGAATATATGGTTGATCTGAAGAATGAAAGCTATATCATATACTTTGAAAATTATGAGCTATATCACCGCTTATCTAATAACACTATGGGTTTGACAATACACTTAACTCACGAGACAAAATACAGATACTTGGTTTACTAGAACGAGACAATATTTTAATGCTATTTTTAAGAAATTTTCAATGACAAAATATTTGTCAAAAAGTAAAACAATGCAGCTGTATTCTGAAATACTTCAACTAATCTAGGGCTGTAAATAATGATTATTTTGGTAATCAAGTAATCTACTGATTATCTGATCTGATATTTTTAGTAACACAAATAGACCCAAGTGAAAACCAGGCTTTAGTATGACTATTTATATATAAACTAACACTGAGGCAATCATAATTGGCTGAAATAAAGTAATTGCATGGTTTTATTGAACAACACTGTTAAAATATACAATGTAATATGCCTATCCATAATATGAAAATAACCAACTTAAAGGGATAGTTCACCCAAAAATGAAAATTCTGTCATTACTCACCCTTAAGTCGTTCCAAACCCGTGAGACCTTCGTTCATCTTCGGAACACAAATTAAGATATTTTTGATGCATTCTGAGAGCTCTTTGACCCTCTCACAGACAGGAAGGGTACTACCACAATCAAGGTCCAGAAACGTAGTAAGGACATCAGTAAAATAATCCATGTGACATCAGTAGTTCAATACTTTTTGTGCACAAAGAAAACAAAAATAACAACAGTTCTTCTCCTTGTCATCCAGTCTGCTGTGGCTTGCCTCCATTTTAGGGAGTATCACGATGCATGCGCGCATTTATTATTTAACTGATATCATACCATCACAGCCCTATCTCAGAATGCATCAAAAATATCTTAATTTGTGTTCTGGAGATGAACGAAGTCTTATGGGTTTGGAACGACTTGAGGGTGAGTAATTAATGACAGAATTTTTGGGTGAACTATCCCTTTAAGTAAATTATGTATTACAACAAATACCTGCAGAGGGCGCCAATGGCCAGGTGACGTTTCACTTTACAGAGTGATTAAACAATGTTTAAATCATTAAATTTTAATATTTGGCCACATGCAAACTCAGAAACATTTATTTTGACATTGCGATGTACAATAAATGGCATATTTAGAAATAGGTTGATGTATTCTCCTGTGTTGGCAAAGGTTTATAAATGATTTACCCTAGTGACGTGGCAAAGTGATCTCATTACAATATTACCGCCCCTTAATCTGTCAGATTTTATTTCACAAGCGTCAACGGTGTACCAGTTCTAATGCCATGGAGAAAGTTTGATCAAAACACTCTAACTGTTGTGTCTTTGGCTGCACAGACGAACACAGAACACTTTAGAGTCCCAGCCTCAGAGGAGACAACAGAGCAGTGGATTTATTCATTTATCTACTGTATACTGCTGCTGCCACACAGACCTAAAACAAACATGCTATGTATTTCCCAGCTGTTTACCTTCACAGACATAACTGACTGTTTTTGTAACTAATGTGTTTTTAACGTAAACTTGTGTGTGAATGAGAGCTTTTGCTGTGACAGCCGCTTTCTTTCCGTGCGCGCTCAGAAAACCTTATATCTGAAGTTTAAACTAATATTGTTTAAAACGCATGATTTCAGCACGATAAACATGATAATCAGAACCAAAACAGATGTTTTTAGCAGTTACGAGCTGTAATGGCGCAGCTCTATTCTGGAAAAGGGGGCGGGGAGCAGCAGCTCATTTGCATTTAAAGAGACAGGCACGAAAAACAGCGTGTTTCTGCTTCCACTCAAAATAGACATTTTCAAAATGATATTTAAAAATGATCTGTGTGGTATTTTGAGCTGAAACTTCACACACACATTCTGGGGACACCAGAGACTTATATTACATGTTGTAAAAAGGGGCATAATGTGTCTACTTTAAAGAGTGTAAACTTTTAAACAAACTAAAACGATTAAGCTACTTATGTTCTGCTTCAAACAAAACTTAGTGCACCATGAAAAAAAAATCCATGAGGAGTGAGAACGGCTAATCTGACTTGTGTAAGAAACACACACACACACACACACACCCTTCCCCCATGAAAAGATTCCATTGTGACATTCTAAACTGCAATAGCAGTCAGCAAGAGAATGCAGCATATTCCCAACAACACTGGAATGCTTTGTTAGGGGGATATCTTTCAGCCCGCCGGCCCGGCCAGCAACACACACACACACACACACACACACACACACAGACCTCGGGCTCACATGTATCCAAACCGAAATGCATGCAACCTTGAAACGTCCATCTGAACTGAGCTAGAAAGCAAAGAAAACCAATTCTACATTCACAGACTGTCATAAGAGCAAACATCGCTCTGTGTTGCACAAAGTCATAAAGAATTATTCTAAGAAAGAGAACTGGAACTTCATGAAATCAGCATGTTTGGCCGCTCACAGATGACCTGAGCATTATTTCCATAGCAACAGTATTAGCCAACACCGCTGCTCATATTCCAAACGCTGGTCAAATAAAGAAACAGACATGATTGTGTTGCACAGGAGGATGCATAACATACATAAACATACAGAAATGCCAATACGGGGTTTATGAAAGCAAATTTAAGATCTTTTAAAGATCAAGTAAGTAATAAATAGAAGGAAACAATTCATCAGAATGTTCTCTAAATGTCTAAGAAGCACACACTGAGTTCTATTAGCATCACTTCAAAGTCTGCAAATGCAACTTCCAACAGATCTTTATTACTTTTTTTGGATA
This sequence comes from Cyprinus carpio, assembly GCF_018340385.1. NCBI lineage: Eukaryota > Metazoa > Chordata > Actinopteri > Cypriniformes > Cyprinidae > Cyprinus > Cyprinus carpio. The sequence continues at coordinate 24,669,428 of NC_056614.1, forward strand.
TGTATCAAAAGCTGCTGTCCATCCACAGTGTTTTTATCTTGGTATCGTCATGCTACAGCTACTTGTGAAGCAAAATGAGATAAAAAGTCTTGTTTTCTGAGAAACTGATCAAAATGAAGTGAGTTTATAATTAAAATTAAAAAAATAAAAAGGGTTTTTATAGGCTTCTTCATTGACAGATATCTGGCATAACCTCACTTAATTTTGTCCAATTTCTTTGAAAACAAGATTCATTTTTAGTAAATGTGTTTTAAGGATAATCAATAATAATAAAACAACACAAAAAAAATTAAAAACAAAATCAATTTAACAACTGTATGCAAGAATTAAAGCCATATGAATTTAAGACTTTAACACCTGCATAAATTCATTTGTGAATAAATGCAAAACAACTGAAACGCTTGAAGCATCATTCTCACAGGTTTTTGATTCTAAATGATTTCGTTTAGATAGACAACACACAAACACAAAAATATTTCATTTCCACCCGTCAGACCACAAAAATAGTGCAAAACACAGTGCAAAACGTTCCGGGCGATCATGAGAAAACACTTCTTTAAATAACTAGCACTGCTGCAGCATCCATTAAGCAGCGATTAATGCTTTTTCTTTCATTCCCAAACTGAAGGGACCCAAACAGGAAATACATTCCACATGAACTCAGAGAAGCCATTGCCAGCGAGTCTCATTCGAGAGTGGAAACTAACAATTAGGATCACAATCACGCAGTGTTAAAATGCTGTTTTATACGTTTGCACACTGTAGGAATACAGCATGTGTAACATGTTAGTTCTGATAGAGCAGGAAAAAACTGTACTAAATAGAAATAATATAATAGGACTTGTGCAAAACACAAGTTGATCAACTCTCAAAAAGGAGGAGAAATGCTTTACATATCTTTAGTTGTTGACGTCAAATGTACATCGAATCTTTTCTCCTCTATCACTTGGCAGGAGCTAGTCAAATTAGAAGTCAGCACTGACGGGTTGCATTATATGCCCTCATCCTTAAAAGAATCGTGCACGCAAAAATGAATTTGCTGAAAATTTAATCACCTTCACGATGAGTTTGTTTCTTCATAGGAATAGACTGGAGATTGGAGACAGGTAGTATTGCATCACTTGCTCTGCAGTGAATGGGTGCCGTCAGAATGAGAGTCCAAACAGTTGATAAAAGCATCAGAATACATAGCTAAAACCTGCGTGTTTGTAAGAAGTAAATCCATCAAAACATTTTTAACTTCCAGGTTGAGGATTCTATCCATAATATTGCTTTCTCCGGTGAAAAGGTCATCTTGTCTGAATCAGGGGAGAAATCTGCACAGATCGAGCGCCGTTTACAAACTAATACTGTCAACCGTTCCAAACAAATATTTCGGACTCGTATTTTGACCAGATGCGGCGGTTTAAAGTTAAAACATCTTAATGCTGGATTTGTTTCTTACAAGATGTTTTTATCAGCTGTTTGGACTCTCATTCTGACGGCACCCATTCACTGCAGAGCATCCATTGCTGAGACACTGATGCAATGCTACATTTCTACAAACCTGATGAAGAAACAAACTCCTCTACATCTTGAATCTCAAAAAAACACTAAATAAACCATTAAAAAAAAACACTAAATAAAATAAGACTACATTACACACTTGCAATGAAAATATACCTTGCATAAATCAAGTTAAATTTATTTGTATGGCCCTTTAACACAAACACTTTTAAATCAGCTTTGCAGAAAATCATGACATTCACGTTTATTATATTTTAATATATTAAATTCTTAGTCAACGCATTTAGTAAATTAGAGCTGGATGATAAATATTTACTATACCATATATTGCTATATAGTCACCATATGCAAGTATACTGTACGTACAGAAAAAGTTGGATGTTCTCATATATCCAACTCTATAAGGGATATAATATAATCATATTTTGCAATGAAATAAAAAAATCAGGCATTTGAGATTTACTCTATAGTATAGCAATGTGCATATAAATGTGATGCACTTCTGAGTTATTAAACAACTAAATGATAATAATTACAAATTTCAACATTTGGTGATGACGATTATCAAATCTGGCTCTGTGCTGACATGCAATGTAAAATCTGGGTCCTGAGACAAAAGAACACCAAAAACAATCAAATCCAATCCAATGAAAATACAGCAGAAATAGTCCAGCAAACCTTTTCACTTACGGGGCGACAAATACATTTAACTTCACACTGCAAAGTGTAATTTAAGCTACGTGCAGGGTTACACTGGTGTGCAGCTGAGTATAAATATCCTGAAATATTCTGAGAGCTGCAGCTGCAGGAATCTGGATCCTCCCGACACACAGCATTAATTTAAATAAACCAGTCTGTCATATTTGCACTGATATAATATGGAATACTGTCCATTTCAACCCAAATCTAGAAGTTTCCGACATTTCGACAGACAGAAAAACACTAATTCACTCCCACTGACACTCGCCAGGGGTTTGGGTGTGTGTGGCACCCGTCGGCTGTCATTAGGGTGTTAAAGGGCTGCAGTGAAGCCTATCGTTGTTGTTTTTAGGGCGTTGAAGGGTCTCCAGTCCCAGTGTAATTTTAAGACCCCGGGAGCAGTTAATTAGGCCATTAACTGAAGTAATTAAGACTGCAGCAGATTTGATGAGATTTAAACGGCTCAATTCTGACCCCAACCCACATAACCGCTGGAATACCACTTTAGTGCTTTCCTGCGATCGAAACAGTCCTTTAACAGCACCGAAATCACGTTTTAAATGATTATACAAAATCCATCAGTGTTTACGGAGCTAATCTCAGGTAGCCGTTAGCGCCTCTCGTTGACACGGATTTAAAAAACACCTCAAACACGTCAAAACGCAAGCGCTCGCGGCCGCTCCGGAGCGGCGGGTATTAACGGACTCGGGTCCTACCTGTAGTGGCTCCGGGAAAGGCGTTTATTGGTGTGAAAAACAGCCCGCTCGGCGGTCGGATCACGGCATCACTTACCAGCTGTTTGTCCCCACCCTCCTGTCTGTGGACTCGGGGAGCGGAAATGACGCAGCGCGTCTTCCGAGCGCGCGTCCACAAAGCGCGAGCACGCCAGGCGACGCGCGCGTCCGACCATGCCAAAGAGCGCGTACACTTTGGAAAAAATAAATAAAACGATATTGTAATTAAAGTAGGTTTTCACAGTGCATTGTAACTACAGTTTTCACCGAAGTACAGTATTTATTAAAGTTTTTATTCCTATATGTATAATAGCTAATAATAATAATAATACATTATTACTTTGCCTATAAAACGTTTTTAGATGTTATGTGGCATTTATTTTACTTCAATTTTATTATACATGTATCTAAATGATATATACTCTATAATTAATATACTAGAAAAATAATATTATTATTATTTTAGAAAAATAATTTTTATTTACTTATTTTATTTTATTTATTAATACAGACACTGATTTCTGAAGAGGCTTTTTTATTTATTCATTGCGAATTGTACGACTCAAGGCACAATCAACAGAATGAACACTAATGTACATATATATATATATATATATATATATATATATATATATATATATATATAGATAATATTATATATATATATATATATATATATACATATATATATAAACTATCAAAGAGGAATCCAGTAAAATTAATAGTTTGAGACTGATGTGATGGACTCCTGTGTCCCCTAGTGTTCAATATTTCAACAAACACAATCTTCAGTGTCTTTCACGTGTCGATAGATGGCGCCATATCCATCAGAATTTTCACTTTGTTTATTTATTTATTTAGCTTTTTATCTTTTTTAAATAAATACATTATTTTACTATTCTTATTATTTTATTATTATTTAGTGTATCATATTTTATCTGTCTGTAACTTTATGGTAAAAAGGTTTTTGGACCCCCTGTGTGAGGGTGTGTGTGTGTGTGTGTGTGTGTGTGTGTGTGTGTGTGAGTTTGAAAAGAGGTTGTGTGTGCGTGCGTGTGCGTGTGTCCGTGTGTGCGTGTGTGTGCGTGTGTGTGTGTGTGTGTGTTTGTGTGAGAGGGTGTGTGTGTGTGTGTGTGTGAGAGAGAGAGGGTGTTCGTGTGTGTGTGTGTGTGTGTGTGTGTGTGTGTGTGTGTGTGTGTGTGTGTGTGTGTGTGTGTGTGTGTGTGTGTGTGTGTGTGGTGTGTGTTGTGTGTGTGTGTGTGTGTGTGTGAGAGAGAGAGAAAAGAAAGAGAGAGAGAGAGAGAGAGAGAGAGAGAGAGAGAGCGAGTGTGTGTGTGTGTGTGTGTGTGTGTGTGTGTTGTGTGTGTGAGAGAGAGAGAGAGAGAGAGAGAGAGAGAGTGTGTGTGTGTGTGTGTGTGTGTGTGTGAGTGTGTGTGTGTGTGTGTGAGTGTGTGTGAGAGAGAGAGAGAGAGAGAGTGTGTGTGTGTGTGTGTGTGTGTGTGTGTGTGTGCGTGCGTGTGTGTCCGTGCGTGCGTGGGTGCGTGCGTGTGTGTGTGAGGGGGTGTGTGCTGTTTTCTTCGCCCGTTATAAAGACGGATCTGTGACATTCGGGTTCAGTTCAGCCGGAGATTCTTACACACACACACTTACACCCACTTACACACACAGAGTCTCAACATAAAACAGACCGCAGGTTCACGATGGGACTGACAAGCGACCCAAACTTCCAGAATCTGGAGAAATGGTTCAAATCAAACGCCGCGAGTCTCAACATGAGGCAGATGTTCGAGGCAGATAAAAACCGATTCCAAAAATTAAGGTACTTTATTTATTAATTTACTTACTTACTAATTTAAATACTCTGCATGAAGCAGCTCATTACTTTAATGCCATTTTATTTTATATTTTTAAATATATTTTTAATAATTAGCAACTGTTCATGCAGTATAGTGGGCGGAGCCACACGTCGAAGCTGTTTAACTATCCTGTCCATCATCATTAAATCCCGCCCACATTCAAATTCCTAACTTTTAAACTTTCACGAAAGATCATCATATTTATTATTATTATTTTTTTTTTTTTCCAGAATATATTTAACAATCATAGTGATAAAAATGCATGCAGTCAGTTTAACTATCTAGCCGTACAGGTTTTGTATAATGATTTTATTATCTTTATAATGATTTTAATATCTGTAGTGCTCAGAGAGTTCATATGAAGCTGCATGTTTGTCCTCTTTCAACAGCTTAACTTTAAAAACAGAAGAAGGAGACATTTTGCTGGATTACTCCAAGAACCTCGTAAATGAAGAGGTTATGAAGATGCTTGTGGAGCTGGTAAAGATTTGCTCAGATGAATGTTTACAGAGAATTAAATGGAGAGTTAGCATGTAATATAAATATAACATCTTCCTCCCGCAGGCGAAGTCTCGTGGTGTGGAGGCCTCCAGAGACAAGATGTTTTCAGGAGAAAAGATTAATTTCACTGAGGTATTTCACTGAGGGTTTAAATCAGCATGTGCTCAAATATACATCACATTTCCTGCTTTTATAGACTGAAATGAGCTGAGCTTGTTTGGACACACTGGGATGCAAGTTTTTATTGATGGAAACGCTATGAGTTATGCTTTATTTATTTTATATCTTTAATTAAACATAAGCTGCTCTTGTAAAATGCTTGACATTCTTATATACACACTTCACATGAACATGAAATACATTAACTGAATCAATGAACATACTCAATGCATATCCAAAATGCATCGCAAATTGCATAAGGTAAAAGTGTCTACCAAATGCATGTAAGCGTATGTGGAAGTCTGTGTGGTCTGCAGGGGCGCGCTGTTCTCCACGTGGCCCTGAGGAACCGCTCAAACACACCCATAAACGTGGACGGGAAAGACGTGATGCCGGAGGTCAACAAGGTCCTGGAGAAGATGAAGGCCTTCTGTCATGTGGGTGTCTTATTTGATACGATGCTTCATCCTAGGACACTTGGATATGAAAATATACACACTGAACAAATATGGAAACTATTAAAAAGCGTCTGGGCCGGGATGCAATTATAAACAAAATCTCACTTTCTTCTGACTACAGAAAGTCCGCAGTGGGGAGTGGAAGGGATACACTGGGAAATCCATCACTGATGTGGTTAATGTCGGCATCGGTGGATCTGATCTGGTTTGTGAAATCAAAACTCACTGCTTTGCAGCAAATGGTTTTTTTTTTTTTTTTTTTTTCCAGTGTCAGATATGGGCTTTACAGTCTTTTAGATGCCACTGACCCCCAAAACACTGAAAAGATGTGGTGGTGAAACAATTTTCACTCAGAAATTCTATAAAAAATCACAAAAAAAATTCAAAAATCACAAGATTAAAAACAATATAAAGATTTCATAACAAACTTTTATTTTTTTACCTTCTCTCTGATCAGGTGTACTTGGATTTTTGTCATTTTATGCATAATTCCCCTGATATAATTAAGACTGAAAAACTGTCAGTGCAAGCTGGAATTTGAAAGACTATCATGTTAAAAATATAAGTTTAAAAACAATTTAATTGAATATCTTATAAAGCATACACCAACAATCTTTGTTTTAGTTAGAACTTTGCTTTTTTTTCATCCTTGTGCAAGAGACACTCATTTTAAAATTTAACAGGCATCCATGTGGTTTATTTTTTATACCGTGAAAAATTCATACTATAAATATTATTAGAAAATATTTAGTTTCTGGTACAGTAAGTTATATTATTACATTGTTTTTCCAGATTTATTATTTATACATTTACTACTATTTAAACAATTTGTTATTATTTTATTTTGTTGATATGTTATTTGTTTGTTTAAAATGAAATGTATTCCTTTTAATTAAATTATTTATTCAATTATTTATTTATTTTAATCATATTTGTATCATTTATAAATTTACTTATTCAAATGTTCATTTATTTGTTTGTTGTAAATAATGTTTTTTTATTTATTTATTTGAATGATTTTTGTGTGTGTTTCAGGGTCCTTTAATGGTGACAGAGGCCCTGAAGCCGTACTCTAAAGGCGGACCTCGTGTCTGGTTTGTGTCTAACATCGATGGAACGCACATCGCTAAGACTCTGGCTGAACTCAATGCTGAGACCACACTCTTCATCATCGCATCGAAGGTCTGAGCAGATAAGACGGCATTAGCAGACACAAAAATATCACATTTAGATTTTACTATGACTCTTTAGAAGTTCACTTGATACTATGTAAAAAAGAAAATAGTTGCATTGATAAAGTTTGAAATGGATGTCTTACTCAGACATTCACGACCCAGGAAACCATCACAAACGCTGAATCAGCGAAGGAGTGGTTCCTGCAGACCGCTAAAGACGTGAGTGTCACCTCCTGCAGCGGTGTGTACGGGACGCCTGTGTCACGCACTTATTCTTCTGTCGTTTGTATCATTCTCACAGAAATCTGCAGTGGCCAAGCATTTCGTGGCACTTTCAACCAACGGAGTAAGTGCATTATAGTTTAAATGTAAAGGCTCATTAAAATGTGCAAAAACAGTTCATTATGCTATTAAACCATATTTTGTAACTTTCAAAACTCAAAACAGTCCAAAAAGAGCATTTACTGAAACTAAACTGCAAAAACCTTTTTCATGTAAAAAGCAAGTTTTTTTTTTCTTTCTTTCGTAATTTATACAGCACATTTCAAACACAGCCAAAATCAAAAACACCTTAAATAAAAAAATGTAGGAATATAAAATAATATCAATATAAAAAAATCAATTACATAAAAAGTTCACTTACATAGAAGTCTTAAAGCAAAAAATGACTGTTTATGACTGTTTTTGCTACATATTGACCAGTATTGCATTATGCCCTCAGGGAGAAAAATAAAAACAATCATTCTTCCAGAAGTGCAAAAAATAGTAAACGTTAATGTTAAAAAGTTCCGAGAATATTCAAATGTAACATTCCAATAATGTTGCAAACTGATAAAATAGAATGATCCCTTGCATAATCAAGAAAACTGGACACTTTGAATGGTCAGAGAACATCAGAAATAACGTTTTCAAGACTTAATGAGTACATTAGCAAAACCTTCTTGAGCCCTTTAAAAGCTGGCATTTAATATATGCATCAGATATTTTAGGTTCACAAATAAACGTTACTCCATTTTCTGTGTTTCAGCCCAAAGTGAAGGACTTCGGCATCGACCCGGAGAACATGTTTGAGTTCTGGGACGTGAGTGTCGGGGCCCGCTGAGGGCCGTGGGCTATTTTTGCTGTAGTGGTTTGACCTGTGAAGTAGGCGTCTGGACAGCTGCTGGTAACCAGAGTCCCTCACTGACTCGCTGCTGGGTTATTCGTGATCTTGACCTTATCCGAGCAGAGGTCACACACAGGCTGGTTCACTGTAAAGGCCGACGGGCTACTTTTAGTCACATTGTTGATACATAAAGTACATAAGTCTGAGTCGTTTCAACTGAAAGAAACTTGCACTCACTGACCTTAAAATATGTCAGTGCCTCAGTGGCGCCCCCAGAAAATTTTAATAGGGGTGGCTAGATGAGGCCACAGTAAATCTTGGGGTGGCACATCAAAAAATAAATAAATAAATAAATAAAGGGTTTTGCAATATTGACAAAAAAATTATATCTCTGTGATTTCTGGGATTTTATCGATAACGAAAATTAGACAATATTATGCTGTGTGTGTTATTGTGCTGATATCTTATTTCTAAGTGTGTGACAGCTGAGGCTTTTTTTTTTTAACCTTTACGCCATTTTTTTTCTAAAAGTGTGCACCATCTTTTAAGTCAGACACTTGCATTTGGGCTGTTATTCTGCAATCAGTATCAACAAAATTTGATCTTTGCAATGCAAGAAAAACTGCATCTGAAGTGCCATTTAGATGTTTTTACACAACACTGTTTAATGGAGCTCTGAGGGACATGGAATACTTTAACCTGGAGTTACAAATTAATAAATAATGTTTTGATATTTTAAACATAAAACATTGAAAACTGATGTTTGAAATTGTTTTAAACAAAATGAAATGGTACCTTAAATGTGAAATTAAAACAGCCAGTAGGTGGCAGCGAGTCACTGTTAATAAGTGAGTCATTGCGATTGAACCGAATCATTTAAACGGTTGATTCATTCAGGAACGAAACACTATCATGTTGCTCAGAGACGCAAAACAGTGACTGTGTTTGGAATGATTTTTGTTTTTTAGAAATAGAGCGCAAAAAGTGAATATGTTGTCTAAAACGTAAAACTCTTGATATTAACTTCTTGTTTATTGAACTGTTGTATGAAATCAATGTCACATTTGCAATTATGCAGACTTCTGGAGAAAAACGTCACTCTTCGTGTGATAGTAACTATACTAAATGATATATAAATTATATAGATCTAAAATTAATAGATTTAAAATAGATTTAAATTAATAGTAGCCACTGAAAATCATCCTAGGGGTGGCCACAGGGGTTCTCAAAATGCACATCAGTATTCTGTCATGCAGGCATGCTTATAAAAACCTTTGTTTTGTCTAAAAACACACACCATTATTCTTCTCAAGAAGCAAATCATAAAAAAATTCATATAAAAATAATTCAAACTTACAAAAATAATCTAAATAACCTGGCTTAAGCTAAGCTCTGTCTGTGAAACCAGGCCTAAATGCTCTTCAGCTCATGTAAAGAAGCTGACTTTGTGTTTCAAAGTTTACAACATTGTTATTTTAGTATTTTACTAAGATATAGCTTTTGTTAATGGTTTCAATTAGTTTTTAATTTTATATTATATTAATATTGTTTTAGTTTTTTGTGGTTTTTGTCATTTGCAGTCTTTTTTTTCTTTTTTTTTTTTTTTTATTAAGTTTTAACTTTAAATAATATTAATTATAGTAATTACTTCAGCATACTAAATGGAAATTAAATAATATATATATTGAATTTATTTATATATTTGTATATGTGTGTGGCTGTACAAACACATATGTAGTTGTTTTTTGGTGTTCGGTTTAGTGTTATTTTATAATCATTATTATACTCATACCTTTGTTGTTTTAATATTTTGAATTGTTTTTAGCTTTATTTTTTGTTGTAGGTATTTGTCATTTTTATTTATTTTCTTTATTTTCTTAAGTGTGTGTGTGTGTGTGTGTATATAGTATTTATAGAGTTTTAACTTTTAGTTTTAGTTACTTTTTTTTACTTGTAAGTCACTTTGGATAAAAGCGTCAGCTAAGTAAAGTATAAAGTCTTTTTTTGTCATTTGTTTTTGTTCATTAATATCTCTATATATTTGTTAAGTTTATGACTTTTTATTTTTTATTTCCATTAACATTAACAAATTTTTTTATGCTTTTATTAGTTTTTATTTTTTTAATATGTCTGCTTTTTTGTGTATTTTATTTCAAGTAACAAATCATGGCCTTAGTTTTAGTTAACTATAACTCAATTATTTGAAAGAGTAATGTATTGTGCCTCATTAGATGAGTCTGAAATTGATTTTTTTGTATTTTTTTTCTAGTGGGTCGGTGGACGATATTCGTTATGGTCTGCAATTGGTCTGTCCATCGCACTTCATATCGGTGAGTGTTATCATGTGACTCTCATGAAGATATCCAATGAGTGTGAGAGATTCTCAGGCGTCTGGTTTATCTCTTCTGTCTCAGGATACGAGAACTTTGAGAAGCTGCTGGCTGGAGCTCACTGGATGGTGGGTTTTATTACTGAAGAATATCTGTTTAACTGTAATTATTTGCTGATTATTTGCTTTTCAGCATCATTACTCCAGTCTTCAGAGTCACATGATCTTCAGAAATCATTCTAATATGCTGATTTGCTGCCCAAGAAACATGTCTGATACAGAACGGTTATATTTTTGTGGAAACCGTGCTACATTTTTTTTTCAGGATTCACAGATGAATAGAAAGTTCGCAAGAGCAGCATTTATTTAAAATAGAAATCTTTTCTAACATTATTGTAACATGTCTGTACTGTCACGTTTGAGCAATAGATTAAAAGTGTTAATTTCTTTTAAAAACCTCACATTAACCCCTGAATCTGCGTCTGTGGCAGGACACTCATTTCCGCACGGCTCCTGTGGATCAGAACGCTCCCATGCTGCTCGCTCTGCTGGGCATCTGGTACATCAATTTCTTCCAGGCGGAGACTCACTGCCTGCTGCCGTACGATCAGTACATGCACCGCTTCGCTGCCTACTTCCAACAGGTGCGTCTCACCTGTAGAGCCAACACAAAAAATGCATTTTATACTGACACTAAAGTCATCAAAAATGCAAATCCTATGGGAATCTGATAGATTGAATTGGATGCTTGTGCAGTTGCACTCGTCTGTTTCAAAAGGTTTTCTTTTTATGCACGTGTGTGAATGGATGTATTTTTTGTTTATGTATGGACAGACGTACAGTATACGCATATCTGTGCATATGTATATCTTTTATTATTTTTTGGAGCAGTATTATTGAAAATGTTGTTTTTATATTTCTCTGGTGTTTTTGTATTTTACATGGCATGCAGGAAAAAAAAAATTGGCTAAATCGTGTGCATGATTTACTAATTCATTCCCTCAATGTACTTAAACGTGCACACGATTTATAAATCGAGAGAATGAATTAGTAAACTGTATGCACGATTTAGTACATTGAGGGAACTAATTAGTAAATTGTCACATGCATGTCACGTGCGGGGCTCTGCAGTATTTAATGTTTTTTCAATGTACTTTCTGCTATAATTCAATCTCAGTATTGCTTAGCAGAAAAGTAAATAAACGTCATACTTCAGTCTGATGCTGTGATTTACAGGGTGACATGGAGTCGAATGGAAAGTACATCACTACTCATGGTAACCGGGTGAAGTATCACACCGGGCCGATCGTATGGGGTGAACCGGGAACTAACGGACAGCACGCTTTCTACCAGCTCATCCACCAAGGTTCACTGTCTGACGTGCAGTGCGTGTGTGTTTTGGTGGGAAAGCGTCTGTCTGACCCTTCTGTCTCCTCCACAGGAACTCGTATGGTTCCTGCTGACTTCCTCATACCTGCCCAGTCTCAACATCCAATCAGAAACAACCTCCACCACAAGGTACCGAGCTGCAGATCCAGCGATCAATCACGTGATCTGGCTCGAATCTATGGCAGCTTATTTCTGCCGTGGGATATTAAAGCAATAAGCCCCAAGAAGCTGTGGTTTACAGTCAACTTGCTAACACACTATACCTGTTTCATCTGGCACAATTTTCCAAACCTTTCATACAGTTATCACAACAAAGACATGTTTCTCAAAACATTTAACACATTTCACCTGCTTTCACACGTGTTCCAATTTGCTCAGTGTTTTCTGCAAAACTCTACACAAGAACAGCATCATTGTGCACAGGTTTAACCTTATGTTCTCATTTAGAAAACACACAACAGAACTACCTCAAGAGTCACACTACCTCAGTTTATCCCTGTGAGCTGGTTTGAATCGATCTCACTCGTGTTCTGTAGGCAGTGAAGTAGTGTGTGTATTTGACAGGTTTGTGTATCATCTGAGGCCAGAGTTTGAGTCTGACAAAAGAGAACGTGTTTTTGATTAAAATGTTTGGCTTTGACCTGGAAGTGGGAAGTTTGCACAAGTTTGTGTGTAGTTTTGTGATTGTGTTTAGAGTTGTGAGAAAATGGTGAGTTGTTTCATGAACTGTTTTACAACAATAAATAAAACTCCTCAACTCTCCTAAAAGCCCTTTAGCTGTTATAAAATCACTGGGCTTTTGCTTTTATAAAAGGGTTATTCCATATACGTTGCAAGGTTTCACAGAATTAAACAGAGCGAATAAAGTGTAACGATATTAATAAAAACAGTATTCTTCCACTAAACTCATATTTGCTAGAAAAAAAGTCTGAATCGTGTGGTAAAAGTCTGAGCCGTTAGATATAAGGTCATAATTACCCTTTTCATTTTTAGTGGCAGAGATAAACTTCCAGAATGTGATGCGTCATGTTTTCTGTAGATCCTGATATTGATCTGAATTAACAGCTGATATTTATTAATAATGTCACTATTGTCTTCTGTAGAGCTGCTTTACAGCTTACACTGAATTTGAATCATAACTGATTAATTTTACAACATTAACTAGCACGGCTCTACTCTGGTTTATTAAATCTGTGCTGTGCAGATCCTGGTGGCGAACTTCCTGGCGCAGACGGAGGCGCTGATGAAGGGAAAGACGACAGAAGAGGCAAAGAAAGAGCTGGAAGCCGGAGGATTGAGTGCAGACAAACTAGAGAAAATTCTGCCACACAAAGTGAGAATATGAAGTCAAGCGCTGGCTTATACTGACCCCTACAGCACACCAAACACACACTAGACCCTATAAACCTATACCGAACTACACACAGTCTGCACACATGCAATACTCACGTTTATCAAAACATGCATTTGAGAGGAGACAATGCAATCTGCTCATCATGACCATGTGATAAATGAATCGTATGCAACAGTCTTCATCTTGCCGCATGATTTGATTCATCTTGCTTAGCTGTTAATAAATGTGCAAATCTTAATAACCTTCATCTCTGCATGAAGCTCTGGTAACATCATCCCTGCGTTTCTGTCCAGGTTTTCCAGGGAAACAAGCCAACAAATTCCATCATCTTCAAAAAGTTGTCTCCGTACACTCTGGGCGCTCTGATTGGTGCGTCTCAGATGGTTTGGTGATGCTGTACAGTATTAGATATCATCTGATGTGCAGGTTCCTGACCTTTGCCCTTTGACTTCCCTTAACAGCCATGTACGAACACAAGATCTTCATTCAGGGCGTCATGTGGGAAATAAACAGTTTTGATCAGTGGGGGTGAGTCGTCCGATGTAGCAAATAAAAAAGAAATTCAACTAATCAGGAAAAATAGGTAGAAATGATTTTAGGAATTTTAATGAAACAAAATCAATGTATTTTTGATCCTAACATGTTAAATAGCTAAAGCAGTTTTATTACCAGGCCAGTGTTATTACAGTTTTTATTAATATTTTAAATAATCTTTTATTTTTTATATTATATATATTTGTTTTCGCTTTAATTTTAACTTTATCAGTGTAATTTTAGTTTGTTTTTAAATGTGCATATAGTTCATTTCAGTTGTAGTTTTAGTTAATAAAACAATGAATTTATTTATATAATAAATACATTTATTTTTGATCCTAAACACATTTAATTGGTTAAACCTGTAAAGTAGATAATTTTATTATTTTAGTGTCATTCACATACTATTCGTTTTTATTTTTATATTCCGTTCATTTTAATTTTATTTTAAAGTTTTAGTAATTCTTTGTTTGTTGTCATTTGTATTTATTTATTTTATTTTAAATATGCCTAGATTATTTGTATTTGTTTTTATTTCAGAGTGGAGCTCGGGAAACAGCTGGCAAAGAAGATCGAAGCGGAGCTTCAGGATTCAGCGGAGGTCACTTCTCACGATTCATCCACCAACGGCCTCATCAACTTCCTCAAGAAGAACTCTGCTTGAATGAACCTTGAAGAGAAGCTTCACCGTTACCCAGAAACACCTGCACCCCAAAAACTAAGCACTGTAGCAAAACCTTTAGAAACTTTAATGTAGTGTCATTTTAACTGACAATTAAAACATTCATCTAGAATTATGCAAAATAAAAATGCTAAATCAGAGATATTACCATCTTTTTTCACTGAACTCTGTGAACAATCCCTCATCTGAAGCGCCGTGTGTTTTTCAGTTTACTGCAAGAAGGTTTCTGTATTCTTTTTTTCCCCCGAAATAAATCACTTTGCACAATTTCTGTGACTTTGGCGAGGATGAATACTATCATCAAACAGTGTTCAGTGTTGTTTTAGGATCATTGATATAATAAGACTTAATCTTGGTTAGTAATTTTGTTGTGATTTTGTCAATTTTATTAGAGTTGTTATATGTCTATGATATCTATCTATCTGTCTACATACATTTACATTACATTTACATTTAGCAGACACTTTTATTCAAAGCGACTTACAAATGAGGACAATATATATCTATATCTATACCTATATATATATATATATACAGTAGGACAAAACATACAATAATACTAAAATAATACTAAAAAACTATATATATATATATATATATATATAATATATATAATATATATATATATAATAACCGATATATGTATATATATATAATTTGTTTTTTTACATTTTAAATTATTTCAGTACTTCAAGTTAAACTAAACAAAAATGAGATATGTTTCCTTGGCAACTACCTGAAATAAAATAAGATTAAGTTTTATTTTATTTCAGTTAATGGTTATTTTATTTCAGAACAGATTTTTTTATTTTTTATTATTGTTTTAGTTAGAATAACCTTATTATAAAATCTAAAAATATTATAAATATTATAACATGAAAACCATAATATTATACTATAAAAATACTATATAATACTGTAAAAAACACTATACAGTCGTGGCCAAAAGTTTTGAGAATTACATAAATATTGGAAATTGGAAAAGTTGCTGCTTAAGTTTTTATAATAGCAATTTGCATATACTCCAGAATGTTATGAAGAGTGATCAGATGAATTGCATAGTCCTTCTTTGCCATGAAAATTAACTTAATCCCAAAAAAAAAACTTTCCACTGCATTTCATCGCTGTCATTAAAGGACCTGCTGAGATCATTTCAGTAATCATCTTGTTAACTCAGTTGAGAATGTTGACGAGCACAAGGCTGGAGATCATTATGTCAGGCTGATTGGGTTAGAATGGCAGACTTGACATGTTAAAAGGAGGGTGATGCTTGAAATCATTGTTCTTCCATTGTTAACCATGGTGACCTGCAAAGAAACGCGTGCAGCCATCATTGCGTTGCATAAAAATGGCTTCACAGGCAAGGATATTGTGGCTACTAAGATTGCACCTAAATCAACAATTTATAGGTTCATCAAGAACTTCAAGGAAAGAGGTTCAATTCTTGTAAAGAAGGCTTCAGGGCGTCCAAGAAAGTCCAGCAAGCGCCAGGATGGCCTCTCCTAAAGAGGATTCAGCTGCGGGATCGGAGTGCCACCAGTGCAGAGCTTGCTCAGGAATGGCAGCAGGCAGGTGTGAGCGCATCTGCACGCACAGTGAGGCGAAAGACTTTTGCAAGATGGCCTGGTGTCAAGAAGGGCAGCAAAGAAGCCACTTCTCTCCAAAAAAAAACATCAGGGACAGATTGATCTTCTGCAGAAAGTATAGTGAATGGACTGGTGAGGACTGGGGCAAAGTCATATTCTCTGATGAAGCCCCTTTCCGATTGTTTGGGGCATCTGGAAAAAGGCTTGTCCGGAGAAGAAAAGGTGAGCGCTACCATCAGTCCTGTGTCATGCCAACAGTAAAGCATCCTGACACCATTCATGTGTGGGGTTGCTTCTCATCCAAGGGAGTGGGCTCACTCACAATTCTGCCAAAAAACACAGCCATGAATAAAGAATGGTACCAAAACACCCTCCAACAGCAACTTCTTCCAACAACCCAACAACACAGTTTGGTGAAGAACAATGCATTTTCCAGCACGATGGAGCACCGTGCCATAAGGCAAAAGTGATAACTAAGTGGCTCGGGGACCAGAATGTTGAAATTTTGGGTCCATGGCCTGGAAACTCCCCAGATCTTAATCCCATTGAGAACTTGTGGTCAATCCTCAAGAGGCGGGTGGACAAACAAAAACCCACTAATTCTGACAAACTCCAAGAAGTTATTATGAAAGAATGGGTTGCTATCAGTCAGGATTTGGCCCAGAAGTTGATTGAGAGCATGCCCAGTCGAATTGCAGAGGTCCTGAAAAAGAAGGGCCAAACACTGCAAATACTGACTCTTTGCATAAATGTCATGTAATTGTCGATAAAAGCCTTTGAAACGTATGAAGTGCTTGTAATTATATTTCAGTACATCACAGAAACAACTGAAACAAAGATCTAAAAGCAGTTTAGTAGCAAACTTTTTGAAAACTAATATTTATGTAATTCTCAAAACTTTTGGCCACGACTGTACATGAATGCACGAACTGATAAAATGTTAATAAAAAATGCATAAAGGTTAATGAAAATGTATATGCATGGATGAGCCACTACATTATAAGCAGAGCACACCGCACTGTAAACAGTATCCCACAATGCCATGTCCTCAAATGTCCATTTGCACGTGTAACATCAGCTTCTATGATGAAAGTGCAGAAGCACGAGCAGGTCTTCACCAGCAGGGGGAGCTGTAGGATCATATCCACGACACTCACTCTCTCGGAGCCCAGTGTTTGACACAGATATATATATATACATACATATCTATGGTCTTTGGAAGATGAGGTCGGAGGTCAGCTGTGTTCAGCTCCAGTCAAATCCCAGAAGCACACAGAGACCCAAACACATCTGGAAGACATAATGCGAATGTCCTCCACAAACGCTAAAAGAGACAGATGATGTTTACTGTAGTACTACCGCACAGAAACGCCCGATCACTTGAGTTTCAGAGCTGTACATCATTTCTACGTCTGATGAGATGATTGACAGATCAGAGATCAGATCGGTGTGTAATGTGCCTGTTGCCTAGCAACAAGTCTCTCACTTCTAACATCACCTGCCTGATTATTTCCGGCCTTTTCCTTGAAAAAACAACAAAAAAGACAATTCTTTCTGAAATTTTATCGGAGATGAAACAAAACGGCAGAAAGCAAAATGAATTAACACTTCAGCTCGTCTGGAGAATTTGAAAGTCAATGCGGTTGCCATGGCAACATGGGTAAAAACTGTACTAGTCATCAAGAGACTGCATTATAGAGAAACACAAACTGTTGCTTCATCACAGCAATAAACGTACAGCTGATAGATAATGTGAGACGTGGACACATCACAAACCCATTTCTTCTCCAGTTCTGCTCGTTTGACTTTTAATCAGCAGTGATTTTTAATGGATGTATGATGCCAGTTGCTTTTATTATCTAATATAAAGAAATGTATACACTTTAAAGTGTCAGCAAATACTTTTTGGTCAAACTGTTAAACTGAACAACTATTGAACATTAACATATCAGGCCAAAATGTCTCATCTGACTTCAGATGTCTCACAGATAAAATCATTCAGCAATGTTATAATTTTGCAATTTTATGAACTGATATTACATTCAGAAAATTGTAGAAACAATAACAAATATGCATTTATATATATATATATATATATATATGTGTGTGTGTGTGTGTGTGTGTGTGTGTGCGTGTGGTAGTGTGTGTGTGTGTGTGTATGCATATATTTTCTGCACTGCATTTGTTGAATCATTTAATGCACAGGATTTGATTTGTGAACAAACATGAACATTATTCTTTAATTTCTGAGAACCATACGTTTATCATTAAAAACAAAACCAAAAGAACTGCACACTCTCGCAATTTTGACTTTTTAATGCATTCTTTGCACCAATTATGAAACAGAAAAACCTGTTTGTTTCTTATTTGTGGAAAATTCAGCAAAATTTGTTGAGAAACTCTGCTTGCAGCCTAAAATCACTAAATGAAGGTTTCTCTGGAAACGTCTGCATGTAATTTCGATTAAATATACTTGTAATAACTGTCATATCCACACGCAGCTGCTCTCTCATTAAACAGCAGTAAATAACAAATGCTTTTGGTGAAACATGTATTTGGATGTGAATTAAAGAGCTCACAGAAGGCCTGTGGATTTCCAAGTTATGAAGAATTTCTGCATATATTGCATAAACTCATTTTAACTGCAGTTTTAAACAAATAACATAACAAATCTAAAACAAAAACCTAACACAAAACCGGAGTTAGAAAATGCTCAATAGCTGGATTCTGTTTTCTGAATTAAATTTCGTAATTAAACGCGTTGGTTGCATTCTTATTCTGGGCTCATTTACTGAGCTCACGAATCAGATTTTTTTCCCTCTGAATTCTTTTCTTTGAATTCTGAATTGCTACTGTATAAACTTTGTTTCTCACAATTACTACAAATTTATCTGACAGTTCTGTGTTTAAATCGCAGAATTGAGAAAAACAATTCAGAATCGCGAGGAAAAAATCTGAATTATGAGATACAAAGTTTAAATTACAGAAATACTGCACTTCAAAAAATATGTATACTAAAGTGTGAACTGAATGTAATGTTTTCTGACACTTAGGCCTATTTGCAACTGGATGAAACTTTATTACAGTTTACATTTACACTAAATTCAATTATTTGAACTTTGCTGATTGCTTTTATTTAGTTAAAGGGATAGTTCACCCAAAACTGAAAAACCTGTCATCATTTACTCACCCTCATGTTGTTTCAAACTTCTGTTGAACACAAAGATATTTTGAGAGAAAATTAAAAAAAAGTTCCCCACTGACTTACATTGTATTATTATTTTTTTCCCCATACTATGGAAGTCAAAGGGGACAAGCAACTGTTTGGCTACCCATATTCTTCAAAATATCCTCTTTTGAGTTCAGTAGAAAACTCTTGGAACGACGTGAGGCTGAGTAAATGATGAAAGGTTTTTCATTTTTGGGTGAACTATCCCTTTAAGTAGCACTTAAGTAGAGCTTATCTTACATGTAATTTCATAATTGCTTCTATTGTCTTTGAAATAGGGTTACAGCACTGTCTGTCAGAAACGTGATTATATACTTCATGCACAATAAATGACTTAAATCAGCTAATTATCACAGGCTGTGTACCATAGAAAACAATTCACCTGGCAGCTGAATAACAAAAATCATTCACAGTATTACCACGGTAGGCTACTAAAAACATGTTAGTACTAACTTTATTACTGAAGTGCTTTTACCTTTCAAAATACATTTTTGTTAGACACACACACACACAGTTATCAATTTCAAAATGATCACACATAACATCATAGCCACAAGGATGTGCTGTTTTCTTTCAAATCAAATCTAAATACACATGGAAACAGCGCATCCTTGTGGTGTGGAGGACACAGAAGAGCATACACAGCATACAGTGATATGAAGAGACACAGAGAAGACCGTTGACAAAGGAATTATTGAATAAAGTCGTTATTTTTGTTTTCTTCGCTTACAAAAAGTGTTCCCGTCGCTTCATATAACACAGATTGCACGTCTGATGGCAGATGGAGTATTCTGACGATGACTTTCATACCTTTTCTGGACCTTGACACTGTTATTTACTTGGCAGTCTATGGGACAGTCTCAAGCCTCCCGGTTTTCATCCAAAATATCTTAAATTGTGTTCCAAAGACGAATTTTCATTTTGGGGTGGAGTATCCCTTTAAGAGTTGTTCTTTCCAACCTAATTAAGGTTCAGTCTGTGTGTGTGTTTGAGTGTGTGTGATGCTCTAATCTGAAAATCTCCACAGGAGCTGCTTTATAGAAACTCATTAGGATTACTTCAGATAAACGAATCATGACGATTTCATGGTACAAGAGCGTCTTTACAGTGTTTTGCCTTTCAGATGAAAAGACATTTGATTTCAGCTACGCAGCATTTCACAGCATTGCCTCGATCATTTTAAGTGGGTATTTAAATGCAACATAACTGACTGAGAACTCCGTTGTAACAGCGTATAGTTTGTTCCTGTGGGAGCTGTATCAGACATCAGGGTGCGGCGAGTGTTTGCGTGCAGCGGCGTGATTACAGTATAAATGCACCGAGGATAAACACACAGACCCTTCACATGCCACAGGAAAACCACAAGACATCTCTACTGGAAACAGAACAACAACAAATCACTTCAGACCTCCGTATGGACAACAGGATGTGATGTCATGATGTAGGGAAGCTCATTTAAATAGAACAATGAGGGGAAAAAATTTGCACAATTAAAACGATCTGTGATGTTTGTGTTCTATGGACAGCTCTAGATTCAATATGTCTTTGAAAAACATGTTTGAAAGAAAAAAGAAACGTTTAGTCTTAAGAATTTAACAATACTGGCAGTCATATCCATCCCTTCCAATAAATAAATATATACAGTACAGACCAAAAGTTTGGAAACATTACTACTTTTAATGTTTTTGAAAGAAGTCTCTTCTGCTCATCAAGCCTGCATTTATTTGATCAAAAATACAGAAAAAAACAGTAATATTGTGAAATATTATTACAACTTAAAATAATATTTTCTATTTGAATATACTTTAAAAAAATAATTTATTCCTGTGATGCAAAGCTGAATTTTCAGCATCATTACTCCAGCCTTCAGTGTCACATGTAACATCCAGTCTATCACATGATCATTTAGAAATCATTCTAATATTCTGATTTATTATGAGTGTTGGAAACAGTTCTGCTGTCTAATATATTTGATGAATAAAAGGTTAAAAAGAACTGCATTTATTCAAAATTAAATAAAAAATTCTAATAATATATATTCTAATAATATATTTTCTTTACTATCACTTTTTATCAATTTAACACATCCTTGCTGAATAAAAGTATTTTATTTAAAAAAAAGAAAGAAAAAAAGATTACTGACCCCAAATTACTGACCAGTAGTGTATATTGTTATTACAAAATATTTATATTTTAAAAACATAGCTTCTTCTTCTTTTTTTTCTTTTTTTTTACTTTTTATTCATCAAAGTATCCCAAAAAAGTATCACATGTTCTGAAAAAATATTAAGCAGCTGAACTGTTTCCAACTTTGATAATTAATCATCATATTAGAATGATTTCTAAAGGATCATGTGATAATGATCCTTAAAATTCAGCTTTGCATCACAGAAATAATGATAATTTAAAGTATAATAAATTTAAAAAACAATTATTTTTAAATTGTAATAATATATCACAATATTACATTTTTTTTCTGTATTTTTGATCAAATAAATGCAGGCTTGATGAGCAGAAGAAACTTCTTTCAAAAAAATCAAAAATATAAAATTATCAAAAAATTATGTCTAAAAACAATAATTTTAATAGATTTGGCCAAAACAGCAAAGAGAAGTGGGGAATACAAAAACAAAACATTAAGAAAAATAAATGATTAATTCTGATTTTGTTGTGTTTAGAGCAATGCGTAGAATGACACATTTAAAGGTTATTACTACATTATTTGATTCACAAAATATTTTATTTAAATGAACTGAAAGTAAAAAAAAATCAGTAGTGTTTTTATTGCAGAGATGTCCTTTTGTATAAAAACCCAGCTTCTATATAAAAATAAAATCACTGCGACAGTTTAAGTTAACTACAAAAACCACTTTATTGAAAAAGCAGATTACATAAACCTACGGTTAAATGATACGAACCGACTTTTCATACATTAAATAACTTTAAACTTTTCACGTTTAGATAAATAAATCTACTTTGCTTTTTCTTTATTTATGAAATAGCTAGGAAATCAAAACATTGTACGATAAAAAAGAGTGATGCAACAGAACGTAAGATGTGCCGTTTTAAAGAACTAACTGAAGGAAAGCTACGTTCACTGAATCTCTGATAAATGCGGGAAATACATTCTACACTCTTTATTTACAGGGACTCTAGCATTGTGCTATGCAATAGTAGTATGTTTTAAAAGTGGATTAAGACAACAAGGAGAAAAATATTACGCGACACACTTGTAGGAATGATCTGAAAGCGGAAACATCTGAGGTTACTCAACTGTTCAGGGAAATATTCTGTCATTATATTCAATACTCACGCTGTCGATTACCACAGAAAACACCTCGGTTGTGAGAAGTGAGTAGAAAGGTTTTCTCTGGCAGTCGACAGCACGTCACAGACGCTGTACATCAATCCAGAATATTCCTTCAGGAAACCCCCCTCTCCAAAAACACGGTCATGTGCTTCCGGTACAGTGATCAGTCAGCACACACACATCTTCACACCGGTTTTACGGTCTGCTTTGCAGATAAGAAGTCACTGGATTTAAAAACGACTCTCTGTATCAGGTCTTCTCAGGTCAGGAAACACATAGAGCCCGGTTCTGTCAGTAGTATTACAGCAGACGTCTGTGTGGACAGTGACCCGAGAAGCATTTAACACACTTGAGGAACAGTTCAGCCAAAAATGAATTTTCGGTAAAAATGTGCTCATCCTCAGGCCATCCAAGATGTAGATTTACAGAAATGTAGCATCGCATCAGTGTCTCATCAATGGATGCTCTGCAGTGAATGGGTGCCGTCAGAATGAGAGTCCAAACAGCTGATAAAAACATCACACCACTCCAGTCCA
Source organism: Cyprinus carpio (assembly GCF_018340385.1). Lineage (NCBI taxonomy): Eukaryota > Metazoa > Chordata > Actinopteri > Cypriniformes > Cyprinidae > Cyprinus > Cyprinus carpio. The sequence goes on from NC_056614.1 coordinate 24,692,570, forward strand.
TCAGTTAACATCTGGAGAAGACAAAAACTGAAATAAATCCATCACAACATTTTCACTTCAAACCTTCCGGCTACAATACGAGTCCTCCATAATATCCATAATATTGTATTCTACTGCGAAAAAGTCATCTGGTCTGAATCAGGAGAGAAATCTGTACACATCAAGCACTGTTTACAAGCCAAAACAGCTCTAATCAAATATGTGGCTGGATTCTGATGCGAGATACAATGGTAGATTGATTTTTTTTTTTTACTGAAGGAAGCGTTATTATAAATTATGAACTCATATTTAAGTCGGAAGAAACGGTTTGAAGTTAAAAACATCTTAATGTTAATGTTAACTGATGGACTGGAGTGCTGTGGATTATTGTGATGTTTTTATCAGCTGTTCTTACTCTCATTCTGACGGCACCCATTCACTGCAGAGCATCCATTGCTGAGACACTGATGCAATGCTACATTTCTCCAAACCTGAGGAAGAAACAAACTCATCTACAGCTTGAATGGGCTGAGGGTGAGTAAAATTACAGAAAATTTTCATTTTTGGGTGAACTATACCTTTAAGCGTCTAAATACCCATCAGGGTCCCTGTATTTGACACACACACTCACACACACACACACACACACACACACACACACACACACACACACACACACACACACACACACACACACACACACACACACACACACAGCGGCCCAGCCACTAGTGTACATGAACATATACACAACTACACACACACACAGACTCTTTTCCACATACACGCTCACTTATGTCCTAAACAGGTGCGACGTGATGCAATAAGCTTCCAGCAACACATCATTTTTGTTCACGTGAATCCAGAAAAGAAGCAGCTAAAATATCAGTAATTTTGCCATCATTCCCAGACTTCTACAGGTGTTGTTTTCATGACTTTACTATTATTCTGACATGTGCAAAATGTTCTGTCGCCTTCCGCTTCATTGCATCGCAGCTGCCAAAGACGGCGTGTCGCACACAAACACAGGACGAACGCAGCAGGTCTCCGGCCTGGTTGAGTCCAGCACATCCAGGCTTGACCTCTGACCCCTGCACACCTCTAGAGTCCCTCAAGTGTCTCCTGAGACACAGTACAGTGCGTCTCCTCCACGTTAAGGAATATGTAAGGCAGGAAGGCACCTCATCAAGAGACAAACCAGTGTCTGAAGAGCACGACGTAAGAGTTCACAGATCCAGCCCCGTTCTGCTGGTGTCAGGTCGTAACGGCCTGATGCATGTCAGACCTCAGCAAAATATACATTTGTTAGTCCATCTATGTGCACCTGGTGAAGTTAATGCCAGTGATGCATCAGTGTTCGGCCCATTGCTGCCATTAAATTGATGCTTAAAGGCACAGTTCACCATTATTTACTCACCCTCACGTCGTTCCAAAACGGAACAATTCATGGACAATTTAAGGCAAGCCACCACAGGAAAATAAGGAAAAATGTAACTAATAGACATCATCATACTTTCCTCGACTGACTGATCATAGTACATTAAGATAATTGTTTTGTATTACAAGTTTTCTGAAATGTTGTTCAAAAGATGCATTGTTAAATACACTGCAAAAAATTAATTTCTTAGTAGTTTTGTCTTGTTTTCAAATACAAATATCTAAACATCCTTAAATCAAGATAAATTTAACTGACAGACAATATGTTAAAACTGACTTTCTGCAAAATGTATCAAAATTAAGAAAGTTTCATTCTTAAAATGATAAAATATATCCACCAGCAAAAAAAAAAAAATTATCCCTTCAAAATAAGTTTTTTTTTCATAAAACCACATTTTTTTTTTTTTTACACCGCTGGCAGATATTTTTGTTAATAAAAACTTAATTTTTCAGAAAACCAGACTTAAGTAATTTTGCTTCTCAAGTAAGTGTATCTTGCTTCAAAAATGTAAACATTTGTACAAGAAAACAAGATGGAAATGAAATGAAAAAGAGTACAAATTTAAAATTATAATTAAAATTAAATATTAAAATTGCATTCTAATGTACATAACATTTCTAGAACTGAAATATGAACATTGGTTTAAAATTCTTGTTACATTTTGTTGGTATATTTTTACAGAGCAGGTTTTGGATTTCTCTTTTATTTTTATATTTAAAAAATATTTGTTTTTGGATTAAAATGTTAAATATATATCAGGTGAATCATATATGAAAAAATCCCTCTGTAAGAGAAAATGTGTATTGATACGTATTGCAATTGAAAACTACAGATGCACATAGATAAAGCGTACTAAAATAAACACTTAAATGTATATTTTAGATGATTTCTTTCCACTGAAAAAAATTAATAAATAAATTACGACTTATGGAAGCAAAATAGCCCAAAAAACAATGTTTTTTCCTGTAATGTCTTGCCTTGAAATAACATTTTAATAAAGTTCACTAGTTTTAATTTCAGGTGAACTGTCCCTTTAAAGACCCCGGGCAGCGTGGCACAGATATCTGGCAGGAGACAGAAATGGTGCATGTCGAAGGCGGTGGCCTGATCGACGCAGGATTTCCGATGAAGGCACAGGAAGTCGTATCTCAGTCTGTGTGTTCAGTGCTGTTGTTTGGCGCTCTGGAGGAAAAACAGGCATGGGTCGCCCTCCGATCCCCTGCGGCAGTGTTGAAGACCTAACGCTGGACACCGAGCCCAACCCCTCGATACCATGATGAGGGGTGAAATTATAATAAAAGCCTCCCTTGTTGGTCAAATGGACGATCCTTCTGTCTTGTGTGTTCACAGTTCAGTGACGTGGAGCGGGTAACTCGGGGGCGGGTGGGTCGGTAGAGGGGTTTTTAAGCGGTGCAGGTGGCATCGGTGGCACAGCAGGTGCCCATCCAGCGGGTAACAACGATGCCCCTCTTCATCATTCAACTGCAGACCGCAATCCTGCAAAACATGTGTTACTGTCTTACTGTGTTTGATAGAAATGAAGTCAGGGCTTTTTCAATGAATCATCACCCTTGTGGCTGGATCTACACTGTAAATAATTCAATGCACAAAGCTTGCTTTTTAGACAGACATCTGGAAAAATCCATAGCCAGAGGAAGAAATCCAGAACTGCAGTTTGGTCAGTAAATAAATTACCACGAGGCTGATTCAGTGTCTCGAAATCTGTCACATGGCAATTTTGTTTTGTTCAAATTGTAAATTGGAAGGCATATTTTCTTGTAAAAAAAAAAAAAAAAAAATGTTAATTATTAATATGTAACGAATTTTTATAAAATTAAAAATATAAAATCATTAATTTTTATTGATAAAATACATTTCAGTCTCCTTAAGATTCTATTTAAAAACGTAATTTTCATATGTCATACTGTCATATCTCTGACGGTCATTGTTATATATATATATATATATATATATATATATATATATATATATATATATATATATATATTATATATTTTTTTTTTTTTTTTTTGCGATTGTTAAATGTAATTTTCATATGTCATACTGTCATATCTCTGACGGTCATTGTTAAGGGTTATATTAGGTCAGATTTGTTACTGTCAATCGTTTAAATCAAGATCAGATTGTTTTATTATGTTAAAAAAATTAAAATAAAATTAAAATAAATAATTAAAATAAAATACATTCCAAAAAATAAAATGTTCACTTCTGAAATAATTTATTTGTATATATATATATATATAATTTTTAATATATATAATTTTTAATATATATAATTTTTTGAGGACTTGTAAGGTATTTAAAAAACTACTTACATATAATAAAAATATTACTAATATTACATTTTACATTAAAAATTAAAATTTGTAAATAATACTGCAGCCCAAAATCACTTTCTTTAGCAAAAAAAATTTAGCTTTCCTTTTTGAGAAATGCTTTCAAGTCAACATTTTAACTCACAGTCTCACACTTCAGCTGAATGACCCACTCTTGAATATATTCAGTCGATGTTTCACAATATTAATGCATTCATACCTGAGCCATGGCCTAATACACACAAAACAACATTTTACATAACACCAATGCATTATACCGGAGTGTAAACATGACCCCTTGTTAGGTGCCATTTACCAGACGCGAGTGAATCACAGTGAACCGGTGCTCGTGTAGAGTTAAAACTGGTTAAGTGACTTCACAATGAGACTGAACCGGCACCCTTTAAATTTATGCATTTAGCAGACGCTTTTATCCAAAGCGACTTACAGTGCATTCAGGCTATCTTTAGTCAGTATTTATTGCCACTGAATTACCTCACAGTGATAGCATTCCACATGGTAATCTTTATCCATGGACACCACCCGTATGGTCTCCTCTGAACCCTACACACACACACACACACACACCTAATTAACCTCTGTAAGGACAGTCCTGAAATGTGACATCAATTCAACTCATACAACATCAGTCTAATGCATTTAAAAGCTCGTACCTGCACTGGGAGGATGGGCTGGTTGCATGAGGCACATTTAGGAGCAAAAACCCTTTAGAAAAACATTGAAACATACATCAACATCTTGGTTATGCTGGACAGCCAAAACAGCACTAAACAGGTTATGCATGAAAAATGTGTAATGAAATAGCATAAAAGCGTGGTTGCCACTCACGTGTGGTAGTCTTTCACACAGTAGATGTTGTTCTCCACATCCACGGTGAAAGGAACACCGTCCAGGCCCTCCTTACAAACCACACAGCGGAAACAGCCTGGATGATACGACTTACCAAGAGCCTGCAGGATCTACAACACACACACACACACACACACACACACTAATGAGGCACAATAACATCATTTCTGTTTCTAATGATAGTCTCGAATTACATAGATGATGCAACTTTGATAAGCCATTTTTGGTTGCATATTTATTTAAAATGGTAAAACTAAATTACAAGCGCCTTCCCTCTAAATTCACAAGAGACTTTCCTCCTCTGAAAAATGATAGCAATAGTTATAGTGCAATACATCAAATCTCTCGTACCATCTCCATGATGAGGTGACCACACACGAAGCATTTTTCTGCCGTCTGCTGGAACCCGGAGTACTAGAGAAGAAAAAAAACACCACAACTCAAACGCAAGATTATATTTAACTTTGCATGTTTGTTTTATTTGTTTTTTTGTCTTCTGCTCACCACAAATGCATTTATTTGATCAAAAAAAAACAAAAAAAAAGAAAAAAATTTACATAAAAAATAACAATTAAAATATATGTTAAAATGTTTTTTCTGTGATGCGCAGCTGTATTTTCAGCATCATTTCTCCAGTCTTCTACATGATCTTCAGAAATCATTCTAATATGCTGATTTGAGCTCAAGAAACATTTCTGATTATTATCAGTGTTGAAAACAGCTGTGCTGCACAATATTTTTGTGGAAACTGTGATGCATTTTATTTTTCAGGATTCTTTGATGAATAGAAAGTTCAAAAGAACAGCATTTATTTGAAATAGAAATCTTTAACATTAGAAATGTCTTTGCTGTCCGTTTAATGTGTCTTTGATGGACAATTAATTTATTTCAAATGCATTTTTTTTGAGGAATCACAGATACATTTTTCTAGTGCACAATCACGGTGCTTTAAGTGGTCGCACTCCAAGTAAAATTTCAAATATGTATTAAATACTAAATAGAAAAAAATCAAATATTAAATAATATATATGAATGAACTAAATAAATATATAATATAATATAAATTAAAGCATGTCACACTGCTTCACGTTTCATGTCAACTACCCAAAATGCAAGCACTATATACACAAAATAATATATTACATATTTTTTATAAAAATATATTAAAAACATAAAAATAGCTATGAAATTTTAAACAACAAATTGAAATGTTGTTATATATAAGTATTGATAAATTAAGTAATATTATAGTATATAAAATAATATGATGCCACACTGCTTGACAATTCCTGTCTGCTACCCATCTGCAAAAAATATGTAATTCCAAAAACTTGCACCAGTAATGAAGCAGGATCACTCTTGAATGCGTCTCAAGGGGGCGCTGACACGCTCTCTCTGTGCCGAGCTTCGGGAACATCCTACAGGGCTGTTTAACTCTGTGCATCTTATTAAACACTTAAGACATCAGCCAAAGATCCCAGATGATTATCAGCATGATTCCTGAGAAGATCTACAACTTGATGGATTAAATCAAACATGCACTCTATGGAAATGGGAGACAGAGGCCACACAGGATCCTTGGATTCTATTGTAGGAACCAAAGGCTACATTTTAACGGCGTGGAACTTTCTGTCCGGCCGTGGAACACCGTTCCATTCCGTACTGATGACATCACCACTCGCCTGAACACTCTTCTGAGCGGTGCGCTGGTGTTCGTGTGAGCGTGTGCTCATTGTGGAGCGAGGGCCAGCAGGTGGGGTTGGGAGGGACTGATCAATACCAGGAAACCCCCACCCGTCCAATCAGACAGGCCATCTGCTGGACCCCCGGCGGTGTGTTCCTCAGTCACTCACGTCAACACAGTGATGTTTGGGGTCATTAAGTGGCTGACCACTTAACGGATGATACCAATGCAGATATCTATTCTAGGTGGCCAATAGTTTAAATAAATACTGAGAAAAAAAAAATACAAAAAAATGGACAAGTAAAATATCTAAGAATAATAGTAAATATCAGTAAATAAAAATATTTAAATAATACTGTAATAAATACTAATAATAAATTAATACATATAAATTATATAATAATTAATGGTAAATACAAATATATTAAAATTATATATATAATATGTATTTAAATATTAATAATTTGGAAAAAGTACAAAAAAATATGAAATGGGTTAAATGAAAAAGAATGTAATTAATTTAAATACAAATATTCACCAACACTACAAAATAACAAAATTATACAAAAAGTAAAATATAATAAAAATAAAATAAAATGTTAAATAATATTATATATAAAATTTATATATTAAACAAACTTGTAAATAAATAAATAAACAAACTCTCAAATGTAAAAAAAATAAAAATAAATTAACAAAAAAAAAAAATAAAAAAGAATGAATGAATGAATGAATGAATTAATTAATTAATTAATTAAAGGAAGGAAGACCAGTAACTTGTCCTGGCCAGTACATGCGAATGAATGAATGAATGAATGAATGTATGAATGAACGAACAAATGAATGAATAATTGAACGAATTAATAAATGAATGAATGAATAAAGGGAAGGAAGACCAGTAACTTGTCCTGGCCAATATACGCGAATGAATGAATGAAAGAACAAACGAATGAATTAATAAATGAACGAATGAATGAAGGGAAGGAAAACCAGTAACTTGTCCTGGCCAATATATGTGAATGAATGAATGAATGAATGAATGAATGAATGAATGAATGAATGAACGAACGAACGAATGAATAAATGAATGAATGGAAGGAAGACCAGTAACTTGTCCTGGCCAATATATGCGAATGAATGAACGAATGAATGAACAAATGAATAAATGAATGAATGAATGAATGAAGGGAAGGAAGACCAGTAACTTGTCCTGGCCAATATATGCAAATGAATGAATGAATGAACTAATTAATGAATAAATGAACAAATTAATAAATGAATGAATGAATAAATGGAAGGAAGACCAGTAACTTGTCCTGGCCAATATATGCGAATGAATGAACGAATGAATGAATGAATGAATGAATGAATGAATGAATGAAGGGAAGGAAGACCAGTAACTTGTCCTGGCCAATATATGTGAATGAATGAATGAATGAAAAAAAAAAAAAATGAAGGGAAGGAAGACCAGTAACTTGTCCGGGCCAATATATGTGAATAAATGAATGAATGAATGAACAAATGAATAAATGAATGAATGAATGAATGAAGGAAGGAAGGAAGGAAAGGAAGACCAGTAACTTGTCCTGGCCAATATATGCAAATGAATGAATGAATGAACTAATTAATGAATAAATGAACAAATTAATAAATGAATGAATGAATAAATGGAAGGAAGACCAGTAACTTGTCCAAGCAAATAAATAAGAATGAATGAATGAATGAATGAACAAATGAATAAATGAATGAATGAATGAATGAATGAAGGAAGGAAGGAAGGAAGACCAGTAACTTGTCCTGGCCAATATATGCAAATGAATGAATGAATGAACTAATTAATGAATAAATGAACAAATTAATAAATGAATGAATGAATAAATGGAAGGAAGACCAGTAACTTGTCCTGGCCAATATATGCGAATGAATGAACAAATGAATGAATGAATGAATGAATGAATGAAGGGAAGGAAGACCAGTAACTTGTCCTGGCCAATATATGTGAATGAATGAATGAATGAATGAATGAATGAATGAAGGGAAGGAAGACCAGTAACTTGTCCGGGCCAATATATGTGAATAAATGAATGAATGAATGAATAAAGACCAGTAAATTGTCCTGGCCAATATATGTGAATGAATGAATGAATGAATGAATGAATGAATGAATGAAGACCAGTAACTTGTCCTGGCCAATATATGCTAATAAAAAAAAAAACTCTCAAAATGCCAAATGATGACCTGTTAATTGCCCTCGCAAATATTTGATTATAAGTACGTGAATAAGTATGTATGTATGAATGTATGCCGAAAATGACCAGTTATTTATCCTGGCCAATATATCATCTTTCCCTACTATCAAAGTCTAGTGGCAATAATATCAAAATGACTAATACTTGATAGAAGCAGATTTCACACACAGGAAGTTGATTCCTTCGTGATGGATCTTCCCATTGCTCCTGTTGTGTGTGTGTGTGTGTGTGAGTGAGTGAGTTTGGCTTTAGAATAAGATCACACTGGAGTGAATTGGAGAGGTGGGCGGAGCTACAGCATCTGTTCTCCCAAGAGACATCCATCCATCCATCCACTAATGAGCACTAATCAATACAGCCCCAGTCTCCACCTCCCTCTTAGGAAACGTTCAATTAAACGAAGCATTACAGCTCTCTGATCCTACAGCTGGTGTAACTCTAACCTACAGCGGGACTTTAAACGTCAAACGAGGACAGGATCTACAGAACGAGTATCTACAGAACAGTCCATGACACATCGGTTTCATTAAAAGGGTTTTAATAGACTAATGCCTCACATTGTGTTGGAATTACTGTAATTATGAGATTCTGAGCTGTTCACATGCTCAGGCTCTAAAATGAATAGTTTCTATAGTTACACTTATAATGCCAAAAATTAGGCAAAAATGTGGCTTCCTGTGTCAAAGACGGTAAAATAAATATTTAGTCGTTATATATTAAATGATCTCTGCATGTTCTTGTAAGATATTTAAGAAAAAAAGCACATCAAAAACAACATTTTACAGTGACACATCAAGCATAGCTGTTTCAAAAGTTTGGGATCAGTAAGATTTATTGATAAAAATGTATACTTTTATTCATCAGGGTCGTATTAAACTCATCAAAAGTGACAGTAAACACATTTGTAATGTTGCAAAAGATTTCTATTTCACATAAACGCTGTTCTTTCGAACTTTCTATTTATCAAAGAATCTTGAAAAATTAAATGCATCACGGTTTCCACAAAATATTGTGCAGCACAACTGTTTTCAACATTGATAATAATCAGAAATGTTTCTTGAGAAGCAAATCAGCATATTAGAATGATTTATGAAGATCATGTGACACTGATCACAGCAATAAATTACATTTTACAATATATTCACATAGAGAACAGCTATTTTAAACTGCAATAATATTTCACATTTTTATTGCATTTTTAGTCAAATAAATGCAGCCTCGGCGAGCAGAAGATTACAAAAATCTTAGTTTGACAGAAGTAAAATAGTCAATTACTGTAAATCTGACATCATGTACATCTGATACTCACCAGGAAGTCTTCCTCACAGTAAACCTTTCCATTGACATTATAGAAAGCCTTTCCTCGTAGCCTCCGTCCTGAGGGAGAAAAAAAATCAAATTATTCCACCTTGCATAAGTTTAATTTTATATGCAGTCATAAACACTGCAGAAGAAACTCCATGCGTCTTAATGCTGTGTGGATGAAATATCACTGTAATTCCAAACAGTCTTATAAAATCATAAAAGCAGCGCAAAAGGTTGTGGGTTCAATTCCCAGGGAACACATGTTAGGTAAAAAAATGTAAGCCTGAATGCACTGTAAGTCCAAAGCGTCTGCTAAATGCATAAATGTAATATGTAAATGTACGCTGTTCATTCCCACAACACCTCAGACATCTGAGCGACGGATGTGAAATGATATATGAGCAAATATATATATATATATATATATATATGAGCAAATACAACTATCATCACATCATATAAACACAGAAACTTAAAGGTCTTCACGACAAGAGACAGAAATATATTAGCACTGTCTGGAATGTACATCCTAATGTAATAATAATAATAATAAACTAAACACTAAAATAAAAACTAATACTAAATATTAATACAAATAAAAATATTTTGTGTGAATAATGACACAAACAATCAAACTTTTAATTTAACATCAAATTTATATAAATATACAATAATGTTTTACAATAAATAAAAGTGTTTGTTTTATTTTCATTGGATTTAGAGATATATTTAAGTTTTATGCATTCATAACAAAAACTAAAATACATAAATATAACAGAATACATAACATAATAAAAAAATACAATTTTTGATTGATTTTTAACATTTAATTAAAAAATCAAAAAATAATACAAAAAAAAAAAAAAAAATTTAAAATGTAATTAAACCAATAAAATGTAAAAAAAAAAAAAAAAAAAAAAAAAAAAAAAAAAAAAAAACAGAATTTGAGAGAAAAAAATAAGATATTTAATTTCAGGGCACTATAAAAAATGATTAAATTGTTTTTAAATTGTTTAAGCCCAAAAATATTAAAAAATAAAAAAAACACATAATTAAAAAAAACCAACAAAAAAAACACAACAAATAAATAAAAAAACAGAAAAAAAAAAAATACAGAAAAATTCAAATTGAAAAAAAAAACAAAACAAAACGATTTCTTAGGGCCGTAGGTTGGTTGTTTACCATGTGGCTTAGATGGTGTGTTTTATGTCTAAATGGGCGTATCTTGGCTTATCTTAGCACGAGACTAGGACCTCTGTATCGCATTCAAACACACACAAAAACCACCAAACGCTCATCTTTCTCTCTCACACACAGAGTTCATAAATCAGTCTGACCCTTTTCCCCTTCCCTTAATTTACAGCGCTCAAGCAGACATCTCGTTTCTTTTCACGGTCTCAAAATTTATGCACTTGCCACATTCAAACAGCCAGCGGCCCGACAGAGAAACGAACACTCGACTTAATTCAGAGTGATAAAGCACGATTCACACGCAGATGTGAGGAGAGACTTTCAATTAGTGATGCAGAAGCAGGGTGTTCACCTTCTGGACCATAAAGCAGGTGAAAAAATCTCATAGAGGAGGAACATGAGCCATATAGAAACCTGGAAAACTTTTTTTTCCTTTTTTTTTTAATTCCCTAGCAACACACCTGCATAGCAACATTCTACTGTTAGTGTTATCTGTATGCACCAAGGGTTTGAGAGTTACGCAATTTCAATTCTATACATGTGGAAGCATTGATAATAAAGCAGACTTTGACTTTTGATTTTTAATGTGCAGTTTTGCACCATCAAGAACCACTTAGATGTGTTTAGAAAACTGTAATAAAAAGGTGCAAATCATACAGATTTGATTTTAAAACAACTGAGATGGGAATTAAAGAGGAGGATGTCTGTAGACGTGTGTACACACAACAAACGACGCTGAGATCACTGAGATTTCTGGAGCTGACAAATGTCTGGGGAGGGCCAGATTCCCAACACAAAAACAGAGAGAGACAGAGAGAGGTCTGAGTAAATGGGGACATTCTTTGAGCCTGAGGTCACCGGCTGGTCCCAATGCCCCCCTCCACCACCGAAAACAGACAGAGAGAGAGAGAGAGAGAGAGAGAGAGAGAGAGGGGGGGAGGGGGAGGGATGGCGAGATTCCTCCAGCCTTTGTCAAAGACTGCAGCCACAGTCAACTACATCTACACTGAAAAAACTGGTTATATGCAGCAAACTTTAGGTTAATTTGTGGCAAATGTGTAGCTCTTCACTGGTATGATGAACTCTGAGCAAATCTTTGGCACAGTTAGTGCTGTTAAACTTTTCACTGAACTGAAATGTTCAATTATTTCAATACACTGCAAAAAAAAAAAAAAAAAAAAAAAAAAATCAATCAGTATTTTTGTGCACAAAAATATCCAAACGTTCTTAAATCAAGAGTCAATTACAGTAACGTTACATTAAATTTTCTTTTCTTAAAAATGTATCAAAATTACGTTTTATAATGAGAAACTATATCTGCTAATGCGACAAAAAAATTTTGCTTTCTCTTTGAATTAAGGTTAAGATACTTTTCCTTGTTTTAAGCAAAAAGTGACAAAAATTGTTTCATAAAATAACACTTAATATCTTAATTCATTCAACTGTCTCTTGATTCAAGAATGTTTAGATATTTGTGCTTTAAAACACGATAAAATACTGAGTGATCTTTTGTTGCGCTGTGGTGAATGGAAATACATTAACAAAACAGCTTCTAATAAGCCATTTTCACAGACTGTGATGATGTTTCTATAGTTTTTAACATTGTAAACCTATTTTTTATATATTTTCTTTTTACAAAATGTAAAACAAAATATATTTTACATTATATTTTTTAAACGTGTTTTCTATTTTCATTAATAAAACATGTATAACGCTATTTTATGTTTTATTTTCTTGCTTTCAATTACAGAAAACTGGTTAAATCTAATACTATGGTTAAGGGAGTGACTGCTAATCTTTCTCTCTTTTAACCAATGTAACCCATCTCTTGATTTTTTTTTTTTTTGTTGTTCTCTTTTGGAAAGACAGAAACCAATCATGGATTTTTCCTTTTGCTATTAAGGCAAATGCAAAAATGGCATTTGTTGCATTTTCCGTTCACAGCCATGGAAGTTTACCAAACTATGACGGCTTCTGCTTCCGAGAAGCCCGGAAATGTGTTAAGGCTCCATTAACCACAATTGTTTTGTCATTTTTCACTCACATGCATCTCTTCTACTCCACTCTTCTCAGAAGTGTGTGTGGGCAGTTTTATTTGCACGGTCTGCTGTGCTAAATGCATTTTTGATTTAATTGTTACACTTGTTTTCCAATGACTGTCACAATGGAAGCACGCTTTACAGGACACGCAGGCACCAGCGCGATCACTTGCATTGGAAACATTTGAAAATACGCCGTCATTTTTGGTCATAAAGGTAAGAGTAGTACATTTTTCGGAACTGTAAAGGGTCTACTTTTATGTGTGTGCACTCACAATATCAACAAACCGTGCTTTTATAAGTAAAAACGAGGCTGTGTAGTATACATGAGGTCAATTCTACTGTGTGTGCATATTTCTGGAATTCTCTAACAGTATTTTATTTTCTTAACTTAAACAAAAACTATCAGAATTGTTAAATAAATCTGAAATTAATTACAATTATCAGATGAACAACTTAAATTAAAACACTTAGCTGAAGTACTAAAATGAGAGACTAAACAGAAATATAAAATAAATAAATAAAACTATTTAAAAGCATGTTAGAAAATTACTAAAACTTAAAATAAATTGAAAATTTAAATATAAAAGCTCAATTCAAATATATACTATAAAAGCATATAAATAATAAAATTGTTGTTCACTGAAAATGTTTTTAAGCGAATAAGAGGTAGCCAGAAAGAACAAATGATCGGTAAACAGAAGAAATGAACAAACGATAGGTAGACCAAACAAACAATACGTTGATGGAGCAAATAACAGGTAGACAATGAGTTGATCGTAGACCGTTTGATCAATTTAGCCTTCTCAAATCATCATGACTTGTCTAAAATAAAATCTATAGTTATAAAACAGCTTCACGATGTTAATTTAAATGCTTAACCTAGATAAATGTGCGCTGACGCATATCCAGTCATTTGTGCGGAGAGTGGAAGCTGAAGCACGCTTTACAGGACACGCAGGCACCAGCGCGATCACTTGCATTGGAAACATTTGAAAATACGCCATCATTTTTGCTCATAAAAAGGTAAGAGTAGTACATTTTTCGGAACTGTAAAGGGTCTACTTTTATGTGTGTGCACTCACAATATCAACAAACCGTGCTTTTATAAAATATAGACAAAGAAACAGGACGCGCTTTCTGCAGTTTCGGTTTTGAGCAGGAGCGCTTGTGATAAACCGTAAGACAGTGAACACTTATCTCAATGGCTTCATAAATATATCTATAGAAAGCTTTGAATTACTACTTTAAAACCAGATAATTCTAATCAAAAACAAAAACTCTTTCATTATAAAATCCCTAAAGATGCATTTCTCTCTAAAGGCGCATTCAATGAGAAGATAACTGGTTAACTGTCACCTGCTAATGCATGCATATATGCATTGCGTAGGCGATGTATAATATTTATAATATAATCAATATAACAATATTTCATACAGTAGCCTGTGTGCACTCTGCGTGTATAAAAGGAGAGAAGCTAAACGAGCCCGAGTCCGACCCCGTTGGGACCCGACGGGCTTGCAGACCTCTACTCTAAGTATCTTTCTAAATGTCTTCAGAAAAGTTTAGATGGTATTTTCTTTTCATCTTGTCTGTGTATAATGCATATTAAAGTATTTGTACGTGCAGCTGCTTTGTTTACAGCGGTAACCAAGGAAACACTGGGTCACACTTTATTATGATAGTCCAAACTTTAGATATTCTACTAACAGTAAGTAACTACACGTCAACTAACAGTCATTAGATCATTATTAAATACAGTGGGTGCCTATAATTTTAAATGGCTACAGAGAGTTTGGCCTGTAATAGAGCCAAGTTTCAGGAAATTTCTAGCCCTGCAGACAGACAGACATAAACAACTGGATAGAATGAATTAATGACTGAATAAACAATAGACCTAGACCTAATTATAGACCTAATGATCCGATCTGAAAAACAAATAAAATAAATTTTTTGTGCATTGAGAACAAAGCCTGTGTGTCTTTCTTGCTCCTTTCCTGAAGCTGAGAAACACACACACACACACACACACACACTCCTGTCCACAGCGAGAGAACAAGCAGGTCTTTATCATCTGCAGGTGGCTTCGCCCCCAGTGCATGATGGGATGCTGGAGGTGATGAGTCACTCAAAGGGTGTATGTACATGTTCGGGAATTCACATCCAGACTGTAGTGTGTGTGTGTGTGTGTGTGTGTGTGTGTGTGGGTGTGTGTGTGTTACTGTAAAGAGGGGAATTTTATTCTGTGGTTCAGAGCATGTGCAGGCCTGCTGGTCACACACATGCCCGTCTGCCCCTTCTTTCTCTCGATATATATACACACTACATATATACATTTATGTCTACATATATGTCTGTTTCATCTTTTCCTCTCTTTCTCCTCATGTTAATGTATATATATTTTGTGCTTCACAGGTAACACAAACAACTGTATTGAGTCTGACTGCAAGGCCAAAGTGGTCAATGAAAATAGCCACAAGTAAATCTGTGAGTCGTTTCAAATGAATCACTGGCTAGAAATAAATATTTCCAACAGCCCTCTGTGACTGAATGCTATGAGTCCTCCTGAGGACTGAAGTCTTGAGCAAATAAGTATGAGAGAAAGAGAAGAAATGAGAGCGAAAAAGAAACATCGTAATGACTCACTGTGTTGGTGTATGTGAGTGTGTGTGTGTGTGTGTGTGTGTGTGTGTGTGTGTGTGTGTGTGTGTGTGGAGGGACATGACTGCAGCTCACACACTCGGCCGAGGCCTGCGGGACGCTCAGGGCGCACATACACACACCTTTATAATTGTGAAGGTGAACAAATGATATAATGAATGATACAACTATCAATATAGATAGATAGATAGATATTTGAAAGTGGGTTGGCCCCAATCCAAGAATTTAAAATTAAAGTACAAATAAAAAAAGTCTTCATACCTAAGGCTGAAATTATGCATAAAACTGTGCAGGGTAAAAAAACAACAGGAATCTCAATCAGTGCTGCAGGGACAATAATAAAACACTACAAAAGCATAGAATATGGCTCCTTTCAACTCGTTTTGTGGCCTAATTAGGCCAGAATAGAAGCTTAATACGAGCACTGATTGTGTAGACAGACTTCTTAATTATAATGGGAGCAATTTAGTGATTTTCAACACATCACAGCATGACGCTCCAAAGCTGTAGGTTATTTACAGTTTCCAAATCATTCCGTTGCAACTTAATTATCTAGAATAATTACATATTAGCACACCTTATAATAGCTTCAAATATGTCACGTCTTCTTAGTTACATACTGTTGGTATTACTAAATTGAGTCTTTTGTTTAGAAGTATTTTTATAGAATAAAAAAAAAAGATTTTTATGTAATTTTCATCTCAAGTTTTCATAGTTTTTAATCTGACAGACTTAATATTTACTTGTTGCGACTCATCTGATCTTTTGGTTTGCTTTCAATATGCTAAATAAATAGATAAATAAATATAAAATTATTAAAATAATACTTTTGGAATTTAAATTAGGTTGTAAAATCACTTCAAAAATAGTCATTAACACATGGTTGTGTAATGTGCAAACTATTTTTGGGTTGAACTCTAACTCTAAAAATAACTAGGTCATGATATATACCATTATTATGACAAACAAATGACAGATTTTGGTCATACTGTTCCCGCCCCCCTCGACTCATCTCACAAAAATAAGTTTAAGAACACATCCCTCACTGAACTGGTCTTCTTAAAGCCTCATTCTCAAACCTCTACAGCAACACATGGTTTATGTTCCATCTGCTTCACTCTTAAAGCATTACAGCGGCTCATGATTGCACCGAAGCACTTAAGATCAACCACAGCAGCTTATTCATCACAGATAATCCAAACATCCACAAACACAATCGAACGTCACGCTAAAGAGCTCCTGTGAACTTCAAGAACCCATTATGGCTTTAAAAGAGGCTTCCAGTTCCTCCCAGACCGCATCCGGTTTACTGGCCCGCTTTCTTTCGCCAAACAATACGTGTACAGCGAACGGCTAGCATTACGTGTAAATTATCTGCACTGGCTGTAAAGCGTGAGGAAACAGTATCTGTGCGGAGGGGAAGAGAGAATGAAAGCAGTTGTGCTCTACAGTACTGCCGTGATTTCTCTCTCTCTCGCTTACAGAGGAAACAGGAGAGCCGAGGACACACACACACACTGATCAGGACAAACATGACACCCTCAAACACATTCATAAACACTAATAAACACACGCTTTTCTACAGGAGTGAGTCTACATCTGGCATGTGATCTGTGCCATTCGGCGAACTAAACAATATCACAAACCCCAACAAAACTTCCATTGTAGATTCACAATTCTCATTAAATGCACAATTCTCTCATTTTAGATGCACAAGTCTAAATAAATGCATAACTCTCCCATTTAAGACATAATTCTCATTACATGCACAATCCTCACATTTTAGTTGCATGTCTAAATAAATGCATAGTTCTCCAATTTTAGACGCATAATTATAATTAAATGCACAATCCTCACATTTTAGATACATACCTCATTTTAGATGCATAGTTCACATTACACGCATAATTATAATTAAATACACAATCCTCACATTTTAGATACATACCTCTCATTTTAGATGCATAGTTCACATTAGATGCATAATTCTCATTACATGCACAATCCTCATATTTTAGATGCACAAGTCTAAATAAATGCATAACTCTCCAATTTTAGATGCATAATTATAATTAAATGCACAATCCTCACATTTTAGATACATACCTCTCATTTTAGATGCATAGTTCACATTAGATGCATAATTCTCATTACATGCACAATCCTCACATTTTAGATACATACCTCATTTTAGATGCATAGTTCACATTACACGCATAATTATAATTAAATACACAATCCTCACATTTTAGATACATAACTCATTTTAGATGCATAGTTTACATTAGATGCATAATTCTCATTACATGCACGATCCTCACATTTTAGTTGCATATGTCTAAATAAATGCATAGTTCTCCAATTTTAGATGCATAATTATAATTAAATGCATAATTCTACTTAGAAATATGTTGATAAAAATTATTTGTACACTCAGTGCTGGACCAAAAGGCCAAATGGACCTCTCCTGACAGCAATGACACGAAGCATGCTTTAGACATAAAACACACAACAGTGCATTGGTATCAGCAGAAGTCCATCTAGTCTTTTGGTCAAGCTGCGACTGTACAAATCATGAACATATTTCTGAGCATTTAATTAGAATTATGCATCTACAATGGGACATTTATGAATGTTGTGTGTGTGTGTGTGTGTGTGTGTGTGTGTGTGTGTGTCACTCACCGCAGGAGCAGCAGGTGAAGCAGTTTGTATGATACAGGTTCCCCATCGCCTGACATGCTTGACTCGCTCCATACACACCTTTACCACACTTTACACAGATACCTGGAAGAGACAGACACACAGACAGCTGTCAGGATCACAGACGGATGTGTTCTGTGTGGAGGAATCACAGACTGTAAAAAAAGATGGACGACGCATCTCTACTTCCTACCACAAAAAAAAAAAGAAAAAAAAACATAAAAAAAATAAAAAAAAAATAATCTTGTAACAACTAATCAACAACATGGTCACTTCTAGCCTGAAAAATAAGCTTTTTAAATACTATTTGAGCAAAGAAACAACATTCAGGGGGGAGTTCATTTCAGATTTTGTTGCTAATTTCAAATATGTAATTTAATCGTCACCTCAGGGAGCAATTTTTGAGATTTCAGGATGCCCGCATTTATTAAGATAGGACTTGGTCTTGTTTGAGCTGCACCGAGGTGTTGCAAATATGGCTTTCCTTGAAAGGGACTTTGGTTATATACATCTGCTAGCAAACAAATAAATAAAAATGCATAAAAAAATATCCCCAATAAATAAACTATTAAATAAAAATGGTTTAAAACATATTTTTAAGTTCTTAGAAATGTACTCTTTGTTTTCATAAAAATTTCTAAAAACCAATCAAAAAATTACAAATAAAAATTAACCAAAAAAAAAAAAAAAAAATACTGAAATATTTTCTTTATGTCTTGAATATGTGAAAGTACACATATTAATAAAAAATGTTTTTAAAAATGTTTCTTAGAAAAATATTTCCAAATTGTTTTTAACTAATTTTTAAAGGTAAATAATCAATCAAAAAAATACTAAAATATTTTCTTTATGTCTTGAATATGTGAAAGTACACATATTAATAAAAAATGTTTTTAAAAATGTTTCTTAAAAAATAATTTCCAAATTGTTTTTAACTAATTTTTCAAGGTAAATATTCAAAGTAATTTTGTATTTTTTATTTTCTTTTATATATTTTTTCACATCTTCAATTATTTATTTATTTTATTTTATTTTATATATTTTGATGTTTAATACAAAAATTAGAATTACTCTCATTATAGTTTAGACATCGCATGTAAAAATCAAAGTTTTCTTCTTAATAAATAATAAAAACAAAAAAAAAATGCATCAAACTAAAATTGCATCAAATCACTGGCCCATGACAAAAAATTACACAAACATAAATTAAAGATGTTACATTAATGTCACATTTGAGCTTTGTCACTTTTTTAGCGCCCTATGATTTCCACGATGCTGAAAAGGCAGATGGATTTGCGCAATCCAGTTAAAGAAATGGAATTTGTTGTATAAAGGAATTTCACAGCATTTCAAATTTTAAATCAATTAATCAAAAGTAGGTCAGGACACTTAAATCAAATTGCGATATGGACTAGTATCTGTAAATATATGCTCTGAGAGTCACTACATAAGCATTTTACCATTTGAGTAAAACTAGCGTCATATCATATACACACAGGATTTTAAAGGTATTCACGGCAACCCGTCAAAATAAAAGTCTGGTTTAACTTGAAGACACTGTGCCAGAAATATATCACTATTGTTCTGTAATCCGTAGAATGTACAAACTACTAAATTATTAAAACTTTATTTTGGATTAATCACACAATAATTAAATAATGGAATGAATTTGGTAACAATAAAACATGGTGAGAACAAAATAAAACATTTCATAGGGCATCATAGTGATTAGTTGATTTGAAGTTCAAAAGTTCATCAGTCTTCATTCACTCTTGTTGCATATCAAGTGCTCGGCATCATGGGAGAGTGAGTCAGCAGCACTAACGCCTGCAGTCTCACGCACAAGATGTCCTCCGCTGGGGGTCACATTCCTCACCGCGGCCACGGTCAACACCTAGACATGGTCAGGCTGAGGTCACCGCTCAGACAGGACACAACATCACCCCAGAGACGGCCATGAACGACGGCAAACATGACACATCGCACATCAATCTCCCAACAACAACCGTTCTGATAACTCAGTTCAGTGTTTCGGGAAATTCTGTTTCCAGATCTCAAAGCGGATGTAATTCAGCACTCAATGATTTAAGAAAAACTTGCTTAAAAGCTCAATTAACATAAAACCCATTTGTGCGTGTGATAACAGGCTCTAGAACAGAAACACTCATCAGATAAGCTCTCGGTGACTTAATGGTTAACTCATCAAGATAATTATAGCATCATCGAGAGGGAATTTCATGTACCAGAATCCAGCACTTCTGATCTAATCGTGTTTGTAAAAGTCCCGGCAGGGGCTGGCTTTATCTACATCGCTCACAACATACAAACATCAACATTATTTAAAACTAATTACTAGTGAACTGTGGAAACATTATGCATATCAACAGTAGGGCTGCTCGAACACGGCAAAAATGATTTATTTCGGTTATACTGAGATCATGATTATTTAAAACTAATTACTAGTGAACTGTGGAAACATTATGCATTTACTGAACTTTTAGGCCTTTTTAAAAAAAATTAATTTCACTGAACTTTCCTGAACAACTAAAAACTAATTAAATAAATTATAAAAATAAATAAAAATAAATAAAAGTTAAAAAATAATATAAATAAAAATATAAATAATAAACAAAAATAATATAAATAAATAAAAAAAAAAAAATAAAAATAAAAAAAAAAAAATAAAAACAAAAAAAAAAAAAACAAAAAAAAAAAAACAAAATAAAAAAAAAAAAAATAACAAACCATAATAAAAGTGTAAATAATTAAAATATAAGATCATAAATAATATAAAACATAAACTAAAATAATAACAATACAATAATACACAAAGTAATATAACATATAAATAACAAATAAACTCCAACAAAATAAGATCTGTATTGTTTTCATACAGTTTTCTAAAAATCTTTTTAAAATTTTCAAGAAAAATGTGGTTTAACCAAGCAAAAAAATACTAAAATATTTTCATGTCTTGAACATGTGAAAGTACACATATTAATAAAAAATGTTTTTAAAAATGTTTCTTAAAAAATAATTTCCAAATTGTTTTTAACTAATTTTTCAAGGTAAATATTCAAAGTAATTTTATATTTTATATTTCCTTTAAAAAAAAAAATTTTTTCACATTCACATCACATAAGATAATTTTTGTTGTGCAAAAACAGTCAAAACAGTAATTAAAAATAAAATGATTAAACACCCAGCCCTTGTACATGTGAGTTAATATTAACAGCACTAGTCTTTTAACAGTGTCATTGTTTTAACATTCATAGGCTCGTCTATCAGCTGTAAGCACGTCTTATCATTGTCCATCTTTATCACACTTGTTTTTATTAGCAGCATGGAACCAATAGAGTTGAACAGCAGTGTTTGGTTTTTCAATAGCTGGGTAAACAATTAAACTACCTGACAAAACCTCCAGCAAGACTGCGTGAGATGCAGAAATATTGCACTTTCATATAAAGGACTGCATTCTATAGAACATTCCTTTCTGTTGTGAAATGCCGAAATCTCAGTCGTGAAGCAACCGTTAATGCCACACTCACTTACTCACCTTGGCAGCTGAAAAACAAGTTTTCAGGTGAGTGTTAGGAAGAACTAATCCAGCGGTGACTAATTAACACGTTCAGCTGACTGTAAAACACAGTCTGTTAATCCTCATTAAA
The DNA here is from genome assembly GCF_018340385.1 of Cyprinus carpio. Classification (NCBI taxonomy): domain Eukaryota; kingdom Metazoa; phylum Chordata; class Actinopteri; order Cypriniformes; family Cyprinidae; genus Cyprinus; species Cyprinus carpio. The sequence continues at coordinate 24,714,690 of NC_056614.1, forward strand.
GAGCGGCTCAGGTTTCTGTCTCAAAGATCTTCCTCGGCCAACCAAATCAGGCTTACTTTTATAGGTAATATTAATATTTTAAATTAGATTTTATTTTTCATAATTACGTTTCCATTTAGGTGTGTGTTTATGTTTTTTTTCTTAGTCAAAGACTGGAAAAAATCCACTGCACACAGAGATTATGTGCTATTGTGCATCTCATGTCCCTAAAAAAGGCTTTTCTAAAAAAAACATTACATATATAAATAACCAAAATGATTATAATAAGATAACTATCTGTACCAAATAACTAATGTAACAAATCCTTCATATAAAATCCTCACACATTACAAACAGAAAACAGAACAAACACATTCCCCAGTTTTATAAACTCTTCCAATCCTAATAAATAACTAGTAAGGAACCGTAAGAAATTTAAATATGCGTACAGGTCTGGTTTATTTTAAGTCAGCGCTTAACTCTCAATGTAAAGACTTTATATCATGTATTACTTTAAACTCATTTTGGCAACATATTCCAAATTCCATCTTTCCTATTCCATTTTCACATATGAAAAATGTTTAAAATTCATAAAATTAAGCATATGCCATTTCTTTAAAATATAACAAAGATGCCACTGATTTGGCTTTTTATCCATTATTTTTAAAAATGTTTTTTTCTTACACTGATCATTATTTCCTATTTTCTATATTTTACACCCATACAAAAATCAACCATGGTTTCAACCATTGTTTTTTTTTTTTCGTGGACTGATTTCCATTTCCGTTGCACCGAATTTGCCTTAAAGAATCCATTTGTATTACCACATTTCCACATATCATGGTTAAGCTATGGTTAGCAAAACCATGGTTAATTTTCGTAAGAGCAATATTAAAATAGATGAATGAATGCAACAAATTTGCCTCAAAAAACCTTAGAAGAACCTTTCATTTAGTTTTACACTCTTAAAAATAAAAGGTTGCTTCACGATGCCTTAGAAAGAACCTTTGTGTCTAAAGCCGCGTTTTCCACCGCTGGAACTTTACCCAGGAACTAGGGATTTTGGGCTGGTACTCGGTGTGTTTCCCACCGCAGGAACCCAGGATCTAAATAAAGTTCGGGTTAAAAAAAATGCCCCTCAGAAAGTCCCTGCTGGCGAGGTAGTACTTTTTCGAAGTTCTGGAACTTTTGGGGGCGGGACTTGGGCGCTAAACATGCTGATTGGTTGAGTTCACGCAGCATTGTGATTTCAACCACCATTTATTCGGATAATTTTAAATATTACTGTTATTGTGTCATGAAATGTAATTTTAAAAGCATTTCAGGCGAGAATGTAGTTGTTTAAAACTGGCGGTTTATTTATAAAGACAGTGCCTATTTAAAAACATGTTTCCCCAATTTCGGAGACGATCAGCTCCATGTGATCAGCGGGAGCTCAGTGCTCATGTATCCGCCGAGAGCAGTCTCAACTCGGCTAGTCCTTCTGACATTTGCCGCTGGCTCTGATGTCTCTTTAGTGGTTAAACATAAAAAATCATTCGTTTTGGGGTAAATCTAACAGGTAATCTGGGTCTGTATTCAATATTTATCTATATGTTAAAATGAAAATAAAAAGAGGCAACTGATATAATATTTCGTTTCATTGTAATGGCTGTATATACTGTATACACATTTCCCTGAACGAAGTACATTTCTGCTGTGCTATTATTTTTTTAAATGAAAAACGAAAGGAGGCAGTGGTATTTTCATATCATAATTCGTTTTTAATTGTAAATATACAGTGAGGAAAAATTCAGTAGCCAAGGGCGCGCTGACTGATGTTATCAAGTACGCTGCTGTTTGCAGAATGACCGGATTTTGCGTCGTCGCGGACATCACACTCCCGAGTGGAATGCGCAAAGTCCGAGACTATTTGCCTAATCAGTCCAAAATTTGCATACTTTGTATTGAGAAACGCACGCAGACCTACGTCACCAGACTATTTGCCTAATCTTCCTGGTGCTTTAGACCGCAGTGGAAACACAGAAAGTCTGGGGAAAAAAGTTCCTTGTACAATTGTTCCGGGTTATTTTCGGTGGAAACGCGGCATAAATGGTTCCATAAAGAACCTTTAACGTCTCAAGAACCTTTCTGTTTCACAAAAGCTTCTTTGCGGCGAAAGAAGGTTCTTCAGATTATAACAAGGTAAGAAGAGATGGTTCTTTAAAGAACCTTTGACTGAATGATTCTTTGTGGAACCAAAACTAGTTCTTCTATGGCATCGCTTGAAGAACCTTTTGAAGCACGGCTTACGTTGGATTAAAACTGGGTAAAAAAATATTGATATCTTGATTTGAATCGATTCTCATTTTTACGAAACTGTTTCTAACCAATAAACCAAAAAACCTAAACAATAAACCTGCTTTTATACAATAAAACACAAAACAAATCCAAAAAATTATCCGTCTCTTCGCTCAATATAACAGTTTGTAAACAATTCATGTAACATCACACAAATCTGTCCATTGCATTGCGTATTCAGACAATAAATGCTGTTTTTGCATTTGAAGGTAAGTTAAAAGAAAGAGTACAAACTTTACAATCCGCATCCTTATATTCGGTGACCATAAACTTGTTACTAAGCCAGTAAAATAAACTGTAGAAAGGAGCAACAATTCATGTAACATCACATACATCCAAAAAAATAAATTAGCCAACAATAAACAAACTACATAAACAATAAAATAAACAAAAAAAAGCAGATAAAACACATTCATTATTATATATAAAAAATATTCATTATAATTTTTTACTGTTCTTAAATGTTTTATGCTTGAATAAATCCATCCAAGTTTTTATGACAGCCACTATTTAAATGTTTAGATTTAAAAAAAAACTAACTGAAGTAATTGTAACTTAATTATTATAAAAACTTAATTAAGTGTAATTTAAGCAGTTGTATAACACAAATCAGTCAATTTTAACCTTCAATATTATAGTAATGTAGTACCAACTGACTCCTATGTATATTTTACAGCATTAATTGAGAGATTTTTTTTTTTTTTGGCATGTACTGTACTTGATATATATCCAAAATAATCAATATTGGATCGTTAATCGAATCGCAAACCTGTGAATGAGAATCGAATTGAATCATGAAACCTGTGTCAAAACCCAGCCCTAATTAAAACTACAAGTTCCACTGAGTTTGGAAAATTCTGTGCGCAGTAATCATCAGAATAATGTGAATAATCTGAAAATGTGCGTATTTTGAAATCAATCTCCAGATGCTCACTTTAACAGGCGTTTACTGAGCACATAACTGGAGGAATCGATACAGTGCTTCCGCTGTGATAAAGCTCTGTTGTGAACAGCAGTGAGAGATTCACATGTACTGAGGACGGCTGGCAACTCAACAAGACGCATCCTCCAGACGAACTCCCATCACCTGATACACACTGGTACCACTTCCTCTCTACGGGCCGAGAACCACAAATCCTGATAACGGCTCGCTCAGACTGCTCCACAAAGAGATGAAGAGCATTGCTTTATTTCACACAAGGACAAAGATTACGCTGCATTTAATATAACTGTTGTTGAGTTTGGACAAGGGCTGGTTAGGTGGATGATTTAAGAGTAATGTTTTGCTACAATTTTTTTGTGCACATTTTTTTGTGCGGTCAAAACATGTTTATCAAGCATGTTAACATAAAAAAGTGGAAAAGCAGTGCAGTGGAACGAAAACACCTACTGCTGTATGTTTGATATTTCATGTTTACATGATGCTGACAGGCAGAAAGCTGCATTTACTGTTTAAATATTAAGTATTTTAACATGTTGATGATTTTTATTTTTTTCCTTTTATATTTGTTTTTCATAAATGCTATTTCATATGTGACCCTGAACCACAAAACCAGTCTTAAGTGTACATCTTTCGAAATTGAGATTTACACATTATCTGAAAGCTGAATAAATCATCTTTCCATTGATGTGTGGTTTGTTAGGAGGACAATATTTGGCTGCAGATACAACTATTTGAAAATCTGGAATCTGAGGGAGCAAAAAAATCTAAATATTGAGAAAATCACCTTTGAATTTATCCAAATGAATTCTTAGCAATGCATATTACTAACCAAAAATTAAGTTTTGATATATTTACAGTAGGAAATTTACAAAATATCTTCATGGAACATGATCTTTACTTAATATCCTAATGATTTTTGGCATAAAATAAAAATGGATAATTTTGACCCATACAATGTATTTTTGACTATTGTTATAAATATACCTGTGATACTTATGACTGCTTTTGTGCTCCAGGGACACATATTATATGTACTGTACCTGATTCCTTTTATCTTAGATTTGATATTTTTTTTTTGTGATGTTGAAACTGCATTTTAATGTCTGACAGTTGCTATCTAAAGTTTATTATTATTATTTATAATAGATGAATACTGCTGTTATACTTTTAGTCATTTTGAATTTTAATCGCCTTAACTTTTGACCTCTAAAGCTGTATCTCTACATTCTGGCAAAGAAATATTCAAAGCCCTAACTCCGAGAAACTCAAATGTAAGCAGAGCTACTTTTGGAAGGTTTCTGTGTTTTGTGCGTGTTCGTGTGCACATGTGCGGACTAAGATGATTGTTATTCTAAGCAGCTGATCAGTGCTGACCCCCAGCAGCTGTGTCTGGCTGCAGAAACAAACGCTCTGTGCCAAGAGTCTGGTGCTGAACACCACCCCACCGGCAGCCTAATCGCTCGCAAGAATCAACGCAAATCCAAACAGTCATGCATTATTTGCAATAGCTCACAACTTTTAAACAAAGTTTGTAGCCGGAAAATACAAACTTTTGAAGTAAAGAACTTAAGATCCAAAAAAATCAGAAGCCAATCAAGCTTATTCTGTAGGGCAGAAAACTTAAAGTGAGCACTTTGAAGGGTGCATGTAGTCTGATAAGTGCACATTTAGTTCAGTAAGATTATTCATGTTTTTTTAAAGATGTCTTTTATGCTCATCAAGGCTGCATTTATTTGATCAAAACTACCGAAAAAGCAGTAAAATTGTGAAATATTATTACAATTCAAAATAACTGTTTTCTATGTGAATATAATTTTTCAGCTTCATTACTCCAGTCCTCAGTGTCACGTGATCCTTCAGAAATTATTCAATCAGTCAAGGATTCAAACACGTCCTTGCTGAATAAATGTATTAATTCCTTTCAAAAAAAAAAAAGAAAGAAAGAAAATAAATACAGACTCCAAACTTTTCAACGGTAGTTTATATTGTTACAAAACACTTTTATTTGCAGATTTCTACTTATGACCAGCGGTGTATATCAATGCAACTTTGTTTTTAATATATACCACCTCTAAAAACTTAGCATAAAAAACAATAAAAACCTTGTTTCTCGCACATCCTCAAGTCACCCAAAATGAATATTTTGCTATGAATTACCATATATTATTTGCGTTTGTCTGTGAAACACAGAATGCAATGATTGCCAGTGTTGTTTTCCATATAAGAAAAGCATGCAACAGGCATTCGAGCTCAAAAAGTACTATAAAACTAGTCCAAATGTGCATTATAATGTGTTCTCATAATTCACTGATTTCCTCTTTTGTGGCTCTCAAATATCACAAAGCATGTTCAATATGGTGCATGGAGGCGTTTGGTAGGTTTAATGTCAATTAATTCATTCATTCTCGCATGCCACAAGAACGCAACTGAGATTAGGAGTTTAAATAAGGAGTTAAGAGCTAAAGCACAGAGCAAAGTCATACACGTCTGACCCTTTTTATTTAAACACAGACAACTTTTAAAGTGCAGTTCTGTTCTTTAAGGAGCTCGACAGCAGATACAGGTTTGGAACGACATGACGGTGAGAAAACGATGACAGATTTTTCATTTTTAGTTGAACGAACCCTTTAAGAGCACGGACTCATCACGAATACCCGGCGAGATTGATTTTAGGGGAGCTGTTGTCACGGTAACGGAGAGGGTTTGCTCTTGCGCAGACTAAAGAGGGTTCGGCATGCAGTAAAAAAAAAACATCACCTGCTCCTCGGAGGCAAAAACACACTCATATCTCCATCTCTAGACTTTCTGCAACTAAACCAGTGCAGATGTGTTTCCAGGCAGTAGCAGAGACAAATCCCAGTTGCAACGGAGACACAAAAGATGAGACAATGCGACAGAGTCCCAACAATGGCCCTAAAGCTTGTGTTACTTGAAAAGATGAATACTGTGCCGTTTACTAAGCAAGCGTCACAGTTACTATTGCTTATACCTAGGCTTAATGATCTGAACAAACCCCATCAGCAACATTTGTGTTCCAGACACGAATGATTCCTCAAAAAATGTAGTTAAAATTCTGCCAACTCAAGTCAAATGGGAGTTTTAAAGGGATAGCGCACACAAAAAAATGAAAATTCTGTCATAGATTACTCACCCTCCAGTTGTCCCAAAGCTGTATGACTTTCTTTACTGTACTGAACACAAAAGAAGATATTTTGAAGAATGTTGAAAAACAAAAAGTTGACGGTAGCCATTGACTTCCATAGTATTTTTTTTTTCTCCATACTATTAAAGTCAATGGCTACCAGCAACTGTTTGGTTACCAGCATTCTTCAAAACATCTTATTTTGTGTTGAACAGCCAAAAGAAACTCACACAGTTATGAAATGACATGAGGGTGAGTAAATGATGACAACTTTTATTTTTGGGTGAACTATCTCTTTAAGGTTTAAAGAGATTTTAAGACATTTTATCTTCTCTGCTGCTGTATTTCTCCTCCATTAACCAACACTAGTCCCGCCAAATCACAAATTAGGACTTCCCTAAGAAAAAAAGAAAAAAAAACACAGGCTCACATGCCTCTAAAGAACATTTGTGTTGACGTCCAGGCCTTGGAAGGACACTGGCAGGAAGTGGCGTTCAAACTGGGAGACAAAGTATGTTCTCTCTGAAGACTTGCCTTTTTCCGTCCAGGTCCGGGCCAAAAACAAGCCTCTAAGAACCCTGTTTGTCTGTCTGCTCGCCGACTACAATGTCCTTTTTGGGCTGTGCCAGTTGGGATGCTGGCAGCTTTTATTGTGATTGGTCTACCGGTGCTGCCCGGTGTGACCAGAACCAATCAGCAATCAGCTGGTCACAATGCAAAACGAGCCAGTTACTGCAGTACTGAGCCAAAGTTTGTGGTCACTGGCACCAATCTGCATACTTAAACCCTGCGAGTTGGGTGCAAAACTTGTGTTTCTATCAAAACAACACACTAAACAAACACACAAACACAAACTGTGAATATAACACTGTCAGCAGACTCATTTCAACAAAGTCCACCCACCAGATCTCACTTGTTTCTCCTTGTTTGCTAAAGCTGCCTGCTACTGAGAAAAAAAAAAAACATTTGTCTCCTAAGCTTCAAAAAGATCTCAGCAATGTCTCAGGTGAACGAGATTTCACCAAGTACATGTTCCCTGATCAACATTCCAATCAGCCAATCAGAATTGCTAATCAGTGATCATTTCCCACTGAATTTAGGAATAAATTATGAGTAGGATTAGGTTCAGGTGTAAGAATTGGGTTAGGTTTATATTTTTGGAAAGTTATGTTGATCAAGGAACAGGTCACGCTCAATATATGTACTCGCCAATTTCTCTGGAGACCATATGATCTGAGCTGCTATTCATATTCATTTTATAGCTCTATATACTCTTTTTTTAGATGTCAGCTATTAACTTGCATGTCTGTTGTTAAGTCATCTCTATAATTGTTTCTCCTATGGAACTTAAATTGGGAGAAATACCCATAAAAGTTAATCATTAAAGAAAACAACTCAGAGCCATTAAGCCTCCTTTTGAGAATTAAAACTGCATTATGTTTTGCATGATGTGATGAATGAAATGACAGTGACTTCAGTCTACAGTATGTTGCAGCATGCTTTGTGAGATGATCCAGGTTTTGGAAATTTGGCGTGTTTTGCACGATGCCTCTGGGCGAAAAAGTCTGGATGAATGACGATTTAACCAGCTCAAAGATAAATAATGATAATGTGATTAAAGCGGTGCTCAAAGTGTAACACTCTTGTCTGGAAAGCACACTGATTCATTGACAAAACATGATTTACACCTGTTTTCCCACACCCTAATGATACTTTAATAAGTGCAGCACAAAGGCTGCTCTGTGCTGCTGGCTCCGCTAAACGGGGTTTGTGTAGTGCTGTCAAGTAATTAATCGTGATTAATCACATCCAAAATAAAAGTTTTTGTTTACATAATATGTGTGTGTGTGTGTACTGTGTTTATTTATTACATATATAAATATACATACATGCATGCATGTATATATTTAAGAAAAGTATGTTTACATATTTTATATATATATTAATTGCGATTAATTGTTTGACAGTACTAGGTTTGAGCGTGTCAAGGTGTGAATATGACTTTCCACCAAACAATTCTGGAAAAGTTTATTCAAAACCACGTTTTATGTAGCTATAGCCAAAAGGCACAAAGGAAAAATAAAAGGGAAATGTTCTTATCTGTCCAGAACTTTAATGTGCACTGAACTAATTAGAAGTGTATTAAGACCCTGCATGATCTACTCACCAAAATATTCCTTTTTCATGTGCATCTCGAGTTCCTTCTCCAGCTCCAGGGTGAGGGCCTCCAGGCGCCGCTCCGCAGGACTGGGGCCACTGTCCCGGGATGGAGTGACCTGGTACGGCAGCTTTAAGCGCTGCCCCCCGGGGCCCATCTTCCCGTAGCTAAACGCGATGTTGACGTCTGAGTTCTGCTGCTGCGGCTCGGGGAACGATTGGAGGTGGACGCGGTTGTTGTGGAGGCCGTTTGGCTCCGCGAAGTCCTGCAGCAGCGCGTCCTCCGGCAAACCGGGTCCCAGCATGGAGTGCTGGAGCTCGGGATACGCGCTCATGGAGCTCCGCGAGCTCCTGGAGCTGTGGCTGGAGATGCTCGAGCGAGGACTGACTACGCAGTTTGCCGCCGCGGCGAGTCGCGCGACCCCGCCGCCGTCCTGGCTGCAGATGCTGGACCGGGGGCTGGTCATGGGGATGCCGTGCACCACGCCGCTCTCCGGTTCGTGGTTCCCCGCGGGCGAGTAGCTGGAGCGCGGGCTTGTGGTGCTCGATCTGGGGCTGATGTGCCGCTGGTCGTAGCCCATGCTGATGCCGCTGGTTCGGTTACTGCTCGGTTTGCTCCCGCAGTCGTAGCTGTTGAGGCTGGTTCTGGGGCTGGAGTGTTTGCTGGTGTCGCTGGCCGTGCTGGCGTAACTCGAGCGGGGGCTGATCACGCCGTTCCCCTCGCAGTACTTCTCCTGTCCCGGTGACACCAGGCTGGACCGCGGGCTGCTGATGCTCGACCTCGGGCTGGTGTGTTTGCTCTGGTCTTGCGACGAGTGCGACGAAGCCAGACTGGACCGGGGGCTCGTGGCCATGCATAAGCTGTTGCTCCTCACCTGCTTGCCCAGAATGAGCGCGTCGTAGGCGCATCCAGCGCTGTACCGGTGCGCCTGCACCTCCGCTTGCGTGTATCTCCTGAGACGCTCCGACGCGCCGCTGTAACACGGCAAGGCAACTTCAGATTTGGTGCAGTACGCGTCGGGATCGGGATAAACCGCGTCCCTTTGCGGAGAACAGAAATCGAGAGGCACTGAGGGTCGGTTCCCGTTGACGGAGCGCTGGGGAGCCGCGCCGTAGACTTTGTTCGCGTGCGCGGAGGAGCTGCCATTCATTCGTTTAGTTTTCGCCATATCGGGATTCGGTTCCCCGTACATCCCGTCTTGATAAACGTCAAATATGGAGAGGTTTTCCATCAGTTTGCTCGCCGGATCCTCGTCATATCCATCCATGTCGTCTCTGATGCGAGTTGAACGGAGGAGCGCGCGGAGCACTAACGTTAGTCAACTACAACACAAACTGCATTTTACGCGGAAAAACGCCGCCTCAGGCGAACCATCGTTGCCTGTTCGCGATTGCTTACTCCTTCGCCGTCATTTCGTCACGATGCACGCTCCCCGCCTGTCGATTTGTGGCGACACGGTCGTCGTGACGATGTTTCCACTCAGGAGAGCGTTTGTCAATTTCAGGTTTTTGTAAAGTTGAAAGGTCTTTACAGTCAATGGCGCGCTGCGCGGAGGAATTTTATCGCTTTGATTTTCCGTGATTGTTCCTGCGAACTCGTTTCCAGCAATTCCAGCTCTCCTAAAATTCCCCCCAATAAATTATCAATAAACAGGAGAGATGATGAACACGTAGACGGATGAGTATGCGTGTCTCAAACGATTCATGCGGGACTCGTTTGTGTGAGAGGAATGCGCGGAGGGAGACGGGCTGCGCCGCGGCGCTCTGGAATGTGGTTAATGCCGGAGCGAAACAATGATAGAGAGCAACTCAGCAAGGGGGAGCAGAATCCTGAAAAAAAGTCCTTTGGAGAGTCTATGTGTGTCCACTTTCATCCAGCGGGACAGATTAAAGATTTAACCACATAGACCAGCCCACAGAAAATAATTAAAAACTACACTGAACATCTTTAAACAACAAGCAACCCTTTATGCCACTGAATTGTTCGTCTTCTTGGGAGACTAAAATGAGTATTAAAGTAATACTCTTGTTTAAGTCTCTATATACTGTTTGTAAAATCTACCTGGCTTGTGTTTCCCAGGTAACTCGTGCTCTAAAAACAACAGTACTAGCATGCACTTACCAGTGAAGTGAAGGTTTGATGAATCTGGGGGAAGGGCAGATCCCAAACATCTCATTGTGCATCAGTGACAAAGGCTATTGTCACTAACTTACATTTCCGTCACCATACAGTGGCCGCCACAAGTATTTATTTATTTTTTTGACACTTGAGCCACATTTAAAATATCAGATAGCACAACATCAAAGCAAGAGAGATTTATTGTAAGTATAGCATCAAGGTTTTCAAGTGAAACATTTTTTTTTAACTTCTAAAACAATAGTCGTAAATGAAGACAGTACTGTACTGATTGTGTGTTTGTAAAACATTTTGATAAATCATATGGTGAGCTACACTTGAGGAATGTATGAACTTGAGAACTTGTTTTGATATTTTGTCTATACAATATAATTCATACCCTGTGCATAATTATATTATAAAAAAATATGTATTTTTATATTTATCATAGAATATTCACACACTCTAAACTGAAAATCCGGGATAGATATTCACGTACAGCTGAAAATAAACAGAAAGTTTCAAGATTTTGGTGTTTCAGGATAACTCAAACAGTCTAACATGACTATAGCAATGCCAAGGTCATGGGTTCAATTCCCAGAAAGCATGAATTGATAAAATGTATGCAGTGTATTAATTATTAAAATGCATGAATGCAATTTAAAGCAAAGGCATAACATAAAAAGAATACAAAAATAAGTGCACTGTTTCTATGTCACTAATCGAATGTAAGTAAATAAGTGACAATGATGATCTTGTTATTCTTTGTACAGACTAAAACTCAAGATGCTTTTCAGATCATCTCACATCATGCTGAAAAAACATGATCAAGTTGTGTTCAGTGCTGCTGTCAGTGAAGCAAACTGACACACAAAAAAAATACATTTTGAAATTCCTGTCATTTTTTCAATTACATTTTGCATTAAATTGTTATACTGAAAAAACATATGACATACAGCAAACACTTTCTGGTAACCATTCTTTTACACCAAAAAATACATTTTAATATTGTTAATAGTTTAAAATCCACAAAAATATGTTTACCTCAAACTCTCTAAGGAAGGACGCTGCCCTTCCAAAAGTGGAAATAAAATTAAATATTTATCAGAGTTTAGCTTATTTGTCTCTTTACAACATTTCACAACAATACATCTTTCGTGTACATTAATATGAGCACATATGTTTTAAAAATGAACAAATCAGGTCAGTATAAACCTCACATAAAGCACAGAACTGAAATGAAATACACACATTTCACTGTCCCACAACCAGAATGCAGGAGAGCGCCATTGCTGCAAATGCGACCACCAAAACAACATCTAAAATTAGTTTCTTAACTGATGACTGGCTGCGCTTCTTCCCATGACCTCTGCCTCGAAGCCATTGCACAACATCTTCCAGGTCATACAGTTTAGGCTCGTATCCCAGCTCTTCTCGTGCCTTACGCATACTGGAATAGTGTGTGACGCCCGTCTTGTAGACCTCAGTACAGGTCAGCAGGGGTTGGAAGTTATAAATCCGCCCCAGGACGTGGTGAAACGTCTCGGTCAGAAACGTGAAGAGGTAAATAAGTATCCCAGACCCTCCACCACAGGCCTGAAAAGCTCAGTTATTCACAGGCCTTCCATCAGAAATAAAATAGGGCTGACCGGGGGCATGATGCTGACGCTTTTCAGTTAACGCCTTGGCAGCTAAAGCGTGCAGACACTAGATTATCCACATGAACAAACTCCACCAGACTATCAGGATCCCCCGTACACAAACCTAAAGATGCCATTCTCAATGTAACTAACTGCAAGTGCCTTTCCTCACCAGGGCCGTATATACCGGCTGGACACAGGGAGCAAGTAGCACACCTGCGCTACCTTTCAGAGGCGAACTGTTTGCTTTTAACACCTGCATCTCAGCTACAGACTTAGTCCTGGAGAGTGATCAGGATGCAGGTGCAGGGGCAAGTAAGAGAGACTTTCATCACCGTCCTTAATCTTCTGACCCCCAAACACTACGTTATACGTGCGCGTGTAAACCAAAAGAGGAACTCGGTGTGCCACGCAAGCCCTGAGGATGTTCTCTGTTCCCTGTACGTTCACTTCTTCGATGAGTTTTCGATCGAGCTGCTCCCGTCCAGACATCCCATAGGAGGCGATGTGGAACACGCAGTTCACACCCGAACTGCTTTTTACACCTGAGTCGAGTCACAGATATCTGCCGGCATGAATACAACACCCTCCGGCAACTCTTGGCTCGGTGGCCTCACGTCAAACAGCACAGCGTTTGAGGAGGTTTTGAGAAGAGCACAGGCAAGACTGAAAGAGAAATCACATTTACAAAGAGAACAATCAAGCTTTACTGGAATAGTTCATCCAAAAAACTGATTTACTGATTTATATGAGGTTGTTTGTTCATCAGATTTGGAGAAATGAAGCATTCAATCAATTGCTTACCAATGGATCCTCTGTAGTGAATGGGTGCTGTCACAAGTAATCCACATAACTTGATGTGAGAGACAACAGGAGATGGACTTTTTTATTGAAGGAAGTATTACTTTGGATTGTGGACAATGGTTTAAAGTTACATCTTGATGATGGATTTGTTTCCACAAGATGTTCACTGATAAACTGGAGTGCTGTGGATTATTGTGATGTTTTTATCAGCTGTTTGGACTCTCATTCTGGCGGCACCCATTCACTGCAGAGCATCCATTGGCGAGCAAGTGATGCAATGCTACATTTCAACAAAATCTGATGAAGAAACAAACTCATCTACATCTTGGATGGCCTGAGCGTGAGTACAATTTCAGCAAATTGTGTATTTTAGAACTGTTTTATAGCTGAAATTATATTCATAACTTTGAAATATTTTCCTGTTTATTAATTTAATGCTGCTTTGAAACATTGCATAAAGCACTATATAAATAAATGTGGCTTGACATAAAAACATGCAACAATTTATAATGTTACTGCATTAAATACATATTCATAATACGTTTAAAAAGTTGAGAACCATAGCCAGGGTCTTCAGCCCTGTTCCTGGAGGCCAAAATGTGGATGTGGTGAACTCATCAGTTTGTTCATAAAATACTGCAAGAGCAAAAAATGGTTTTGCCAGATAAAGACATCCAAATATTTTTGAGTAAGTCAAGTAAAGTACTTTTAAGGGGTCTCCAGGAATAAAGTTGGGATCTACTGTTCTATAATATAGTATGATAGCGCCATCTAGTGGTTTGTTTAGGTACTATGACTGATATTAGGGTTATGTGGAAATTAATACGAAAAAAAGATTTAAAGATTGTAAATTGTCATAAAATCGCGTGAATGGGCGGGATTACACAGTCGAACGTTTTCATTGGATAAGAGTGAGCTATGCCTCGCTGTGATTGGCTGAAGGTGAACTCTGTCCGATGTCCCTTAGTAAAGCACATTTTCAGTATATCAAGTACTGTTTATTCTATTCTATTCTATTCTATTCTATTCTATTCTATTCTATTCATGCTGTTTTAAATAATTTGCCAATTAATTATTTTGTGTATTTTTCTCTATAATGACATATTTAAGAATAAAACGTATGCTAATACAGTAATACGTTACAAGAAAAGTGTTACATGATTTATATTCCGAATTTGTTTGGGAATAACTCACGATTTATCGTTCAGTGCTTTATATACCGAAAATGGTTGTTGATATTTTATTTTTCTATATAGGCTACACTATCGCAGGTGCCATTAATGACAAAAATCATGATAAACATTAAATACGACTAATTTACAAAAATGAGCTGAGCTGACTTAAATGTAGATTTAAAGAGAAGAGATAATGTTTACGTCAGAAGCGCTTCTGTGTACAGCACTGTTGTTATGATCACAGAGCTTCAGTAAGAAAGGGGCGTGGTCGAGAGCGTAGTGGGCGTGAGCGACGTCGTGGGGGCGTGTCGAGGTGGGCGCGCGCTCTGAGAGGATGTCCAACGGCGTAGTTTCCAAGATGCGTTTGACAAGCTACCGTTAACGCCTCTCCGCTCGTCTCATAACCAGGGGAAGCGATTTCCGTTAAAGCGGGGTCTACTCGTTGACAGTTGGGATTTATTTGTGTCTTTCGGTCGTTCATTTCGACGCAGTTTGGCATCCTGGCACGAAACATGAACATGGCCGCGCTCCTCCCGGAGGTTCGAGGACTTCAGACGGATGAGGTAATTATTTCAGCTGTCATATCATGTGATGTGTCATATCAGTCATAGAAATTCTGCTATATCGAGTAAACAACAGTTGTGTGGCAGTCTACAGCTCGTGTGTGATACTGTCTCGGTGGGTTTCTGGCGGGAACTTCTGCTCCACTTTGTGTTATGATAACCGCGATCATCAATATGACGGGCTGAGTGTTTAATTATGGCACAAAACTGACCCACAACCATGTTTGCCTGCGATTAAGAAAATTTGTGTTCGGTTTGGCGATAAACATCCATTTCTTTCATGCTCATTACTGTCTTGTGACGAAAGTATTGCGCAACATCTACTGTAGCTTATGAGGGCTTACGTGACGCCACACCACATGACGTCACAAGCTTATCACACTCTGTCTGATCACAGGTTGTGGCATATATTATTGCATTATATTTATTATTTGTGGCGCTTTCTTGGGTGTTGCTATCATGTTGGACACTCTTTTTGAGATGTAATCAATAAACATGTCTTGAAGGGTTTTGCATGTCATCATCTTTATGGTTAATTACTCTTAAAAGTAAACTAAATCAACTTCTAAGCAGATTGATTGGTCAAAGTGTGTATTAATGCGAGATGATGTAATCAATATTTTGATATATTTACTTGAAAGAAATTTAAAATTCCTCCCAGGGAAATAAAACAGAAATATTGATTACATTATTTTGAATTAATACACATTTTGGCCAATCAAATGCTCTCTGGAATAAGATTGTCCCTCCCACTTATGGGTCAGAGTGACCCGCCGGAACTTCCTGTTTCAGAAGGAAATCCATCTGCAGCCATCAAGCCGTTTTAATCCGGTTTTAACCATTCTCACATCTCCAGGAGTTTAATTCTTGATGTTTATTGACTGTTTGTGCTTCCTTTCAGGATGAATCCAGAATCTTAAGGTTGAAAGTCATTGCTGGAATCGGGTTGGCCAAGAAAGACATTCTGGGTGCCAGGTCAGTATATCACATAAATGATGACCAGGCGGATTAAACGGCCAACGCTTGACGATAATGCTGCCTGGTTCCTAATATACAAACTGGCTTTTCAAAACATAAATATTGAGTAAAATGTACTGTGTTTATTTTTATAAAGTCAGGTAGTGTACAGCACATTAAGTGTATGAGTGGTTTGCTTTGTGTGCCCACTCCGCCAGCATCACCTTCACGTGCCATCAGTTTGTTATGAAAACGTGAAATTGTCTGTATGATGAAATAATGGAAATAATGGGTCTGTAAGATGCATAATGGAGCTTCCGTTTAGACAATCTGACACACTTGCGGGCTTCCTAAACATGTTGTTAAAATTACTCATAGTGTTTTTTAACAGCCTAATAATTGAATTTCAGCCTTGCTGTGGATTCTTGAGCGTCATCGTGATGAATTTAGCTGAATCTTCTTTGAAAAATAACGACAAGGGACGAATACCACTAAGGAAGTCAGCATGAAATCCAAATTGACAAATTGTTTACTTTCTTAATATGCATTTCTGGTCTTATTGTGCATGTTTGTTCAGCTCATGCTTCATTCTGCTATGGAAAGCCCACTTTTATCATCAGTCTGTTCCAGATGAGTATCGTGTTTCACATTATAGAAGTAAAATGGGTTGCAGTTGTTTTTTTTTTTTTAGATTTTTAATGATTTAGCTTAACAGTCATTAAGTAGATCTAGGTTTGCTTTGCTTTGTGATTACATTGCAGTTTTTTGCCAAAGGTATTTACAAGCAGCTGCATGCTAATAATTCATATTATGCATAGCTTGCAGTGAACTGTAGGCCGATGGTAGTGTCACGATTCACATTGGTCAGGGCGGTACAGTAGATGGCAGTGTTAGCAGATGTCCCGGCCGTCCTTGAGGGTACGGACAGATCGGCCGTGCTCACTTTGACCTAAATAACACAGCTCTAGGTATGCAATCGATATCTGTGCTGAGCGATGTCATCTCTCCTTCAATACTTCTATGAAAAAAGGCCAGATATTTAGCAAAAAACCTCTAATGAAAGATTCCTCCTGATGCATGTAGGTTAAGTTGGTGATGTGACTTCAAGTTTATTAATCTGAATGGATTTGCAGGATAGGGATGAATACTTGTAAAGAGATCCGACTGGTAATCATAACATGACATCCTGCGATTAACAATGGAAAACCTGACTGCATTACTAAAATATTTAGTACCACTTCCTGTATGATTCAGAGATTGGGAATCTTTTTTCCTTGAATGCTTGTGTGATATTTGTTTGTTTTCCTTTCATCCGCAGTGATCCGTACACAAAGATCTCTCTCTATGACCCCGTCAATGGAGAAATCACCAGTCTTCAGACTAAAACCATTAAAAAGGTGTGTGTGTGTACTCTACACTACACCGTTCATCGTTTTGTCTGAAGATTTTTAACAACACTTCTCTGTGTTTCTGTCTTTCTTTTAGACATTGGATCCGAAGTGGAACGAGGAATTCTTCTTCAGAGTAAGTGAATGGGTGTTTACAGAGATCGTGTTTTTGTTATCTGGCTGTACTGTCAAAAAATGTCACCCCAAAAAGTATAATTAAATCACTCAAATGTAACATAAAAATAAATATAATAATAATAATAATAATAATAAAAAAGATTGTTAACAGTGAACCGTGAACATGCGGTCTATTGTTAAATGATTAAAATATTAAATACAAATTCAGGGAGACTTAAAGTAAATATTTTAAGTCAAAAATCCCTTTCAATACTGTAATGCAATAAAAGTATTTAAATACATTTATTCATTTAG
This sequence comes from Cyprinus carpio, assembly GCF_018340385.1. Lineage (NCBI taxonomy): Eukaryota > Metazoa > Chordata > Actinopteri > Cypriniformes > Cyprinidae > Cyprinus > Cyprinus carpio. The sequence goes on from NC_056614.1 coordinate 24,732,326, forward strand.
CAGATGCTTTTATATAAAGCGACTTACAAATGAGGAATACATGCATTATTACAATATTGAAAATTTATAGTACTTTTAATTTATGCTGATTTTAATAAAAAAAAAAAAAAAAATGTCTACCAAGAAAAAAATCTGAAAATTAGCTTAAATATCATCATAATAATAATTCAGCGATTTTAATTAGTCTTAAAATAAGCTTTGTTTTTATAGTGAAATTTTTTTTTTCTCTCTTTCAGTTTTCGCAGTTTTTAGTTGTTTCTTACTCACTGAGCTCTCTGTTCATCTTCATCACATTCAGATATTGTTAGTGATTCCAGTAATGTGTTCTTGTGAACTAATATTAAACAGATGCAGTCATTGTGTTTGGTAATAATAGAAAACGTTATACGATACGGGCTGCTCATATTGCGGCATTGGAAGCCTGTTTAAAAGTTCAAGGGTTTTATAAAACCATTTTTGCATTTTATATTAATGGACTATAATGTGAACAGCCAAAAAAAAAAAAAAAAACGACAGAACGAGTGATAATGCTTCGGTCAAGTATGTGCAGTGCTTAGAAAGATTGAGAATACCTTAGAAACCGCATCTGCATAGCAACTCCCGAGTGTTTATCTCGGCTCTCTCGACAGTGTTTATACTAACCTGAGAATTACAGTCTGGCTTCACAGAGCCGTCACATTTCTTTATAGAGGAAAAGTGGCGTTCAGCAGGAGCCTGTCCTGCTAGATGTCAAATGACCAGAAATAAAACTCAGTGCGATGGTTTTATTTTGAGCCCCATAAAATTAATTCAGATAATTCTTCTAAAGCTGCATACAGCTCGAAACTTCACTTAAAGGGATACTCCACCCCAAAATGAATATTCTGTCATTAATCACTTACCCCCATGTCTTTCCAAACCCGTAAAAGCTTTGTTTGTCTTCGGAACACAATTTAAGATATTTGGGATGAAAACCTGGAGGCTTATAACCCAGATTGCACGTCTGATGGCAGATGGAGTATTCTGATGATGACTTTCATACCTTTCCTGGACCTTGACACTGTTATTTATTTGGCAGTCTGTGGGACAGTCTCAAGCCTCCAGGTTTTCATCCCAAATATCTTAAATTGTGTTCCGAAGACGAACAAAGCTTTTACGGGTTTGGAACGACATGGGGTAAGTGATTAATGACAAAATGTTCATTTTGGGGTGGAGTATCCCTTTAAACTCTCCCAGAAGTCTATCGCTCGATTGTGAACAAAGTCAGCTGAATTCAGTCATGACCCACATTTAGCCTGAGCTGAGGTCTGATGGGGTTACAGAGAGATAAATGTGGTTTAATTCCTCGAAGTTCAGGGAAATGCATTACCTTCTGCATATGTGTAGGGCTTCTTATTTGCATTGTATTTATGTAGTTTGCATATAAAATAGTGATGTTACCAAGGGAGTGGTAAACAGCAAGACAATTCTTTTTACAATTTTACATCATCACATTTGTTCAAATCAACAGAAAAATGATTCTCAAAACAAGAAAAAAAAAAAATCAAAATCAAAATCCATCATTTATCGAACTAATTCTGATGTAAAGCAGCTCTAAAAAGACATAGTGTGTGTTAAGTTCATTTCAGTTCAGTTTTGATTCAATTCAGCATAAAGTTCATCAGTTATGAAGCAAATTCAGCTGTATGCAGCCTTGTGGAAGACAATGGTTATGTTATTTAGCTCAAGTCAGTTCAATGTTGATTCATTGTCGTGATCCATAGAATTCAGAAACAGTTAATGTTATATTTATAAATTCAAGGGAACTGCTAGAAAACTGTGCATGACTTACTTTTTTTGTAATAGGTGGAAAATTATCATTTTTTTATCATTTTATTTACTTCAGGTCATACAGTGAACATTGATTTGTGATGTTTTCCCCTTAATGTTGCTAGTTAAGTAATCTCTATTTAATTAAATGAGAGTCTGTTTGGGCAGCATGTAAAGAGAGAGGTGCAGTCACATGTTCTGGGGTCAGAGGTCAGGGGTTGAGTTTCGGGGTGCATTTGAGATGAGGGGCGCCTCTTACATTCTCGGTGTGCGTTTCTCTTCTGTATAACTATCTATGACGCATTTATTGACGCGGTGTGTGTATCTCTTCTGTAGACATTGCTCATTTTCTCAGAAAGGACAGAGAGATGCATGTAAGGTTCCCTGGAAACAGGACTGTGTTAAGAGTAACCATTTCAAGATGTTATGAAGGCTCATCAGTGGTTTATATCAAGCATACTGAAGACTGAAAATGAGTTCTGCTCATATTTAGTATGATTTGAGAAATTGAGATGTTCCAAAAGAGCATTTTGAGTTTCAGTGAGTCACTAATCAATGCCATGCTTATTTTTTTGAATGGTGACCTAGAAATAGGCAGAATCTGAAGTATCTCTTATTCATTTTACATACCTGTTCTTTGTTTTAATACTTCATATCTGTAAATATCAAAATCTTAAACCTTGCAATGTGGTTTCATACTTTTGGACAATGCTGTATATATGTGTGTAAAATAACCTATTTTTTTCATGCAAAAAAAAAGTCTAGTGTACCTGATATTTAATATGAATCATAACCAGATCCAGGCAGTGGCATAAAAGGTTCTGGCCTATTTGTGATACTGACCACTGGCCCAAATACCAGCACGGGGACTTCACGAAATGCTAAATGATACACTCTGAGTCACGGACCATTTACAAGCCTAAAGTCAAGGGTTATGAATAGAGGATGAACAGATCATCTGTCCTGTAACGAGACATCATTTATTTTAAATATGTGACAATAAATTCACTGTATATTATTTGTCTTTTGTTTTCTCCCACAGGTGCATCCTAGGAGACATCGCCTGCTGATGGAGGTGTTTGATGAAAATCGTTTGGTATGTTTATTCCTGTGATCAAAGCTGAATTTTCAGCATCATTACTCCAGTCTTGTGTCACATGATCCTTCAGAAATCATTCTAATATGCTGCTCAAGAAACACTTCTTATTGCCAGTTGATACATTTTTTGTCCAGTCTGCTACTGAAGTTGCAAAATTGGTGTAATGTGTAATTTCCACACCATTAGTGGCACCAAATGGCATTGTAATCTGCTTTTTTTTTTTGTATTGCTTGATGTAGATATATTGGCTTAACCAGTAGCATTGGTTTTAGACAGGACTGCTTGTTTAGCTTTATAATGGAAGATGTGTTAAATGGTAATGAAACCTTATACAGGCCAGCAGTATCAAATATATTTGGCTTGTTAGTGTTTGGTTCAGGTTTGTAAAAACATCAGCTACCTGAGCGTCAGTGTGTAATGAATGAACAAGGATGCCTTTTTGCAAGTAGCCACCATAAAACTCAGGTCTGGGAACTGAAATTTACCTTTGGGTGCTGTTAAATGTGAAAAGTAACTGCTTTAAAACACATAAAAGTGAATGAGGCGTGACTGTGTTAGGGGGGTTCGCTCCGTCACACGCTGACGGCGTCCTCCCTGAATAGCGAGGAAGGTTAAACAAACTCTTGCATAAAAGAACCAGTGTTCATGTAAAAACAGTAACTTTTGATAAGATAATAAACCACAGTCGCCTTCCTGCATTTGACAGATAGCTTAACCTGGTTACTGGATGTAAGACAAACTGGCATGTCATTGCTAGAATGTGTTTGTTGGAATGAGCCAAGCATGCATGCTATTTCTATCTCCTGAGGAATGTGTTAGCTTACAGAAAAGGATGACAAATCATTTTAGATCTCTTTTTGTGCAGAACATTTCTAGGCTTCATTTTCATTTGAAATGCAGTTAACCCATTCTTTGTTTTAGAATCTTAAAATCCTAAAACGTTCATTTCCAAGTGCACATAATGCAGAAATCATTTATTCAGTCTCGTTGATGTTGCATTTCAATTTAAAATGCATGAAACTACCCCTAATCTTTATTGTAGAATTCCGAAATCCTAAACCTTTATTTCCAAGTGCAAAAAATGCAAAAATCCCTGATTCAGTCTCACTTATATTACACTGACATTTAAAATGCATGGAATTACCCCTAATCTTTATTGTAAAATTCAGAAATCCTAAAACTTTATTTCCAAGTGCAAAAAAAAAGCTTATTCAGTCTTATATTGCACTGCAATTTGAAATGCATGCAGTTACCTCTATTCTTTATTTTAGAGTTCCAAAATCCTAAAACCTTTTTCATTTCCAAGTATACAAAATGCAAAAATCCCTTCTTCACTCTCACTTATATTGCATTGCAATTTGAAATGCATGCAATTACCCCTTTTCTTTGTTTTAAAATTCCCAAATCCTAAAACTTTGTTCTTTTCCAAGTGCACAAAATGAAAAAATCCCTGACTCATGCTCATTTATATTTAATTTACGTTCATGCTGTGAGCAGGATGATTTCCCGTACTGGTCCTGTGCACTGTGGTAGCTGCATTTACCCCTCGTGCAACTGACCCTGATTGATGAGATGGCATTTCTCTCTGACAGAAGCATGGTCTTAAATGGCTGCAACAGCGGGTGTCAGATGACACGTGATGTGGCACATGTCCATATGAGAGCTGGCACAACAAGCTCAGTATTTGATTTGGAGGCACTTTTTTGGCACAAACAGGCTCAATTCCTTCTGCTTCTTTCAAATTTGTAGATGAAGCTATCATGCGTTCAAGCCGTGCATGGTTGGAAGTGCAGAAATAAGCCAAACGCTCAGTTTACGAGCTTGACCGTTTCAGCAGCTCGTAACACCCGGTTCCCCACGTATCTGTGTATCAATGTACTAAATGTGGATGCTGTTGAGAAAGCTTAAAATTATGCCAAACCCCGTTCCTCTTTATTTCCTGTAACTATATCCTGGTGGGGTAAAAATATTAGCAGGGGTGCAAATTTACTAGAAACTTTAGACACTGGGCTGCCACTGCTGAAGAAGGAGGTGGCAGAGTCGAGGTTGGCTAGAACAGAGGCGAGCTGTTCCACCTCCATCCTGGCATGCACACAGATTGTTGTTTTTTGCACTGGGGTGACCAGCAGCTGGGGGAGGGAGGGAGGGCACCCGTGCCTGAATCAGCGCTTGCGAAACTACAGAAGGCACAGCTGAGGCACTCCAGAGGTCTGGCACAGTAGAGCCCTTTGCAGGGTTTCTGAAGCAGTTGCTTCAGTAAAGCTCTCAGAGTTCGCCTTTATCCTTCAGAGAACTCAAGCTGTTCTTCATAGTGCTTTGACCTGTCATGGTAGTTAGCTTCAGAGGAGGAATGCCGCGTGTCACTGCTGCAATTTTTGCAATGTGCAACCGTTAATGGTTGCAATCGCAGAACAGGACCAGGAGCAGTTGCTTTTTGCTGCTCATTTTTTACTTGCTTGTTTTGGCTTTGCCATGTTCCGCGTCCCACCGGATCCCCGGAAGGCTTGACTTCATGGCGAGACAACTGCGACTGCATTTTGCTTCACGGAGAAGCAACACTGACCCACTGTCAGAGACTTGCACCGGTCGCTCCGAGGAAAGCGGGTTTACAAATACCGGCCGTAGCTCTAGCGAGGGCCTGGTGCAGAGTTCCCTCCACATGAAGGTGACTCCAGGACAGCTGGCTCTGGCTTTGCCACCCTTGTCACCAGAGTACGGTAATTTACAGCGGCACTCCACCGTATTTATCCCTAAGGTGAACGGAAGCAAGAAAAGCATGCTGCAGGTCTCCTTGCAGCCTTGCGGAGGAGATGGAGAGCTTGCCAGCTGCGAGAGTGGAAGCGGAGATGGAGGTTCATGCAGCAGCAGCACCACGAGCGATGCTGGCTACTGCAGCAGCAACAGCATATTCGAAGCAGACGTCCCAGATCGCAAGCCAATCTCTCGCAGGAAGGCGAGGGCACCATTGCGCCGTTGCTCGTCCTTGGTGATTTTCCCACGGAGCCCATGCACCACGCCGCCGGCATCCCCCGTCAGTCCGGTAGCATCTCCCATGATTCCTCCGCTGCCTCCATCTGCCCGAAGTTCCTTTCAGACCTCTCATCAGATGCAGCTGTCCAGCGTTGATGCGTCGCAAGATGAAACATCCAAGGGATCCGTCGCCACTGCAGTTAATGGTCTGCGGCTTTCCAAAACCAGTACATCAGCAGAACACAGGGACGCCAAACCCATCGTGCATTTCAGCGTGCCTCCGGAGCAACCGCCAGGACCAGAGCGAATGGAAAGACACTCCAGCGTTTTATTGCACTTCGCAAGCCAGCGACCGCTTCCCTCAGGGAAAGGAAGTTTGGCCAAAACAAAGGTTAACATCGACTGTTCCAGACCTCTCGAGGGCCCACAAACCGACAACGTCCCGGAACCCCAGAAAGCCAGGCTTTTCCGGAGCACCTCTGCCTGCATGCTGCCAAGCGGAAGGCCGTCGTCGACGGAAAGAAGACATGACACTTTTCCGACATCGGATAAGTCCTCAAGAAAAGGGTCACATCACATCCTTCATAGGAGTATTTCTTTGGAGGTACCCTGCGTGAATGCTGAGATTTCTTGTCACGTTTCAAATGCTGCAGACGTGCACTCCAGAAATGGCCCTCAGCACGTACACATCCACGTATCTCACGGCACAAGTGCAAGAAAATCAAACACCCTGCAGGACAACAGCATAAACGGTGAAATGGATCATGTTCCAACCTGCACGGAGAAAAATGATACCGTAAGCCTTTCCATCTATTAGCAAGTAAAAAATCAGAATACACTTACTCAGTTCTATCTTCAAACATGCAAAGTTAAAGTCAGTAAGTGTAAATAGTACTTTGCCCTAAAATTGCAGTCAAATTGAGTAGATTTGTGAGTTTCCAGTGATAGTGGTGATTGTTTTCTTGTCATTGAACATTGAACAATATGTACCGTAACTATTCAGAAACTTCTCTTCCCTTGATCTTGCATGTGAAGCTTTGCTTTTCGGTTTTAAAGATATGCAGATACACATCATTTCAACATAGGATTGTGAAATACCCAAATAAATTCCAGTGCAATTTCAGTCCCTTTGCATGTGTTAGTTATCATTAATTATGTGTATCACTGTGAACAAACATTGAGCAGAATTTATTTGCAATGTACAAATCCCTTTAGGCAGGTTGGCTAATGGACAAGCACTTTAAAAATACATTGTAGCTAAACCATTTGGATGCATGTCGCAGTTTTGAGGCTTTTCAGTTTTTTTAATTTAACACTTTGTTCCCTGTTTGTATTTACCTATGGGACAATTTCCATTAAGATAGTTTGGCTTATAGACCAACATTTTAAAATGCATTGTAATTAAACCAGTTGCATGCATGTCACATTTTCATGCCTTTTTCTGGGTTTTTTAACGCTCTGAGTGATCACTGTATGAATGTACCTATGGGATAATTTCCATTCAGATAGGTTGGCTTATACACAAACACTTTGTAAAATGCACTGTATTTAAACCAGTTGCTTGCATGCATGTTGCATTTTAGAGGCTTTTCTGTTTTTATTAATTTGTTAACAGGTAGAGTGATCACTGTATGCATTTACCTATGGGGTAATTTTCATTTAGGCAGGTTGGCTTATAGACATGCACTTTAAAAATGCATTGTGGCTAAACCAGTTGCTTACATGCATATTACATTTGACAGACTTTTTCAGTTTTTATTAATTTGTTAACACTCTGAGTGATGACTGACTGTGTATGTACCTATAGTATCATTTTCATTTAGATAGGTTGGCTTATACACAAGCACTTTAAAAATGCATTGTAATTAAACCAGTTTCATCCATGCATGTCGCATTTTAGAGGCTTTTGCAGTTTTAATTAATTTGTTGACACTTTGATTGATCGCTGTATGTGTTTACCTCTTGGATCGTTTCCATTTAGACAGGTCGGCTTATAGATATGCACTTTAAAAAAACATTGTGGCTAAACCAGTTGCATGCACCTTGCATTTTAGAGGCTTTTCCAGTTTTTAATAATTTGTTAACACTCTGAGGGATCACTGTATGTATTTACCTCTGGAATAATAATAGACAGCGGTCCCTAAGCCTCCCCCCAGCCCTAGGTCTATAAATACACCACTTCGAAAATACTCTGCTTGACTCCAGTTAGTCTGGCCGAGTACCACGCTGGCGAGCTCTTAGGATTCAACATGATATGCAGGGGCTGCACATGGCTGTCTGTCAGCTGTTGGGCCAAAGGTCAGCTGATTGGGGAGAGGATGAGTGTCAGGGAGACGGGGGCCAAACCACGCGGTCCCTTTGCAGTAAAGGATAACATGCTCGCTGCCCAACGGGTGCTCGCTTAGCCTTGGTATGTTTTCAGAGCATCAGGTGTCTCGCTCACTGCACTTATTTCATTTGCACTCACTCTGTTTGTCTCTGATTTTACAGTGTGTTAGAAACAGGTCGCACAAGCAATTAACAGCGCTGTTACCTTTAATGCTGCTGCACTCTTATGTGATCTAATCTAAATTCAAGGCTCTAATTTCAGCACGCTGGTTGTTTGTCCGTCTCAAACACATGAACATATTGTTCTTCTCATACAGTAGCTCATTCAGATGTTTAGAGAGTGCATCAGGTAAATGGCTGCAACAGCAAGGCAATACAATACAGTATCATTCAGCTCCATAGCTGCATGCAATATTCTGCGCTAAAGTATGTTATTGTGGATCTTGCATAACATAATGATGGTCCAGGACTCTACCTGGTATCACTTTTCCAAAGAAACGGAGCTGGTGCTCAGCCAGGGGATCTGGAAACCTCTCAGAGTAATTTGATTCAGTGTGTTATGTTATGAGTTGCAGTCAGATGGTATCTACACGTAAGAAATGCAACTCATAGCAAACGCCTTTTGAGTCCAAGGTCCCCAGTTATTTAAAACAATATTCAGTGCCCCCCCAAAAATTAAATTCTGGTACTTGTGTTGCATTGATAAAGCTACTTCAAACATTCTTCAAATTTCAAACTTTTTATATTTACAGATGATATATAAAAATGTGTATATGCTGGCAATATATACAAATAATAAAATAAAGTAAAAGTATGAAATGAATTAAAATAGTTAAAATAATTAACTCCTGTAATTCGAGAGTATTGATTTATTTGTTTGTTTATTTATGAGTATTAGCAATTTCATAGCAATTCGTTCTTTATGTAAATGAACAAATATTTAAATATTTGTGGCTTTTTAAGATTGAATTAATTTCCTCACTTTATCTTTATCATAAATTAAACCATTTATCTTAATAAAACTAACAAAACTCTTAATAAAACATCATTATTTTTAAGATTGAATTAATTTCCTCACTTTATCTTTATCAGGTCTAAAAATCCACTATTAGTGGCAAAATATAAAAATAAGTCAATTTTAAAAAGTATAAGTAAAATAAATAACTAAATGAAAATGACTAACTTCTATAATTCTAGAATATCAATATATTGTTATTAAGAATAATAATAATAATAGTTATAGTTAACACAGGACTGTGTGACCTCTGCCAAAGGTCAACGCAAGCGGCACTCAGCAGTGCTCCTAAAGAGCTGTCAGATGTGTGTGTGTGTGTCTCCGTGTGTGTGTGTGTGTGTGTGTGTGTGTGTGTGTGTGTGTGTGTGTGTGTGTGTGAGCGCCAGGGGTTTGTTAGTGTGTGAATGTGTTGTTCTGTGCTTGATTAGCTCTTATCAGTCAACAGCGCAGCACTCGTAATCTCTTCAGCGATGTCTCTCCTCCCACAGCGCTTGAAAACCTCATGGATTTATGAAAATAATTAGATCTCTCTCTGTAACAGATGCTTGATTGAGACTTTCTTTTGTGCACGACTCATCATTATAATGTATTCATTTGGGGGAAAAACTGTCTTGTTTTTATAATCTTTAATCGAAATGCAACAAAGTCCTTTTAGTCCTTTTAGTTTATGTAAAGCATCTCCTGGAAGATCAGAAGTGAGCACAGTCTTTGTTCAGTAGCGTTTAGATGTGATGTTTCACAGGTGTTTTGCAGTATTAAACCCACAGTCACGCTCCTCTTGTAGCAGAAAATGGTTCACTTTGAGCCTCCTTCATTAAGTTTCTTCAAACGTTTGGCATCATTTACTGTTTTCCTTCTCATTACCGGAGCAGACGGGACTGATTGTATACAGATAGTTTGACAACCGTTTTCCATTTTTGCCTCGCTAACGTTTTGCCTGGTTTCACCGTGGATAAAGTTGTACTTGCTGTAGTTTATGGTAGTATACCTGCTATATACTATATTTGCTCTACTCTTGCATACTTTGCCAGCATTCTGGCAGTTCTATTCTATGCTACACTATAATATACTGCAGTACTATTAATGCATGTCACAATTTTTACAAGCTTTCACCTTAATGGAAATTTTTCCAGAAGTTTGTCCAGGATTTTAAAGATATTTTATAGAATTTTTATATACTTTTAACATATATTATTATATTGTACTTTTTTCATTTTGTCTTTCTTTCTTATTTAAATTTTAATTCATTTAATTTATTATTTACATTTTTATTTATTTTGCATTTAATTTAACATACATTTGATTTTATTTTCCATTTCATTTTCATGTTTTTTTTCTTCATTTTTATTTATTTTATTTTATTATTTTTTTCTATATATGTGGGAACTTATATATGTGAAATATCCCTCATGCTGAGCCAAAAACAAATTAATAAATACATAAATAAACTACTACTACTACTACTAATAATAATAATAAAAATGAATTTAGTTTTAATGTTTATTTATTTTTTTTTTTTATTTTTTTATGCAGTTTGAAAGAGGGGCACTGAGTTGTATTTGGAAGAAAAATAAATATATAACTGTATAAAAATATATAAAAAAAACTGCTTAATACACTCTCATAGCCATTAAAAAAAACTATTTAATATTAAATTAAACCATTTATCTTAATAAAACATAATGTAATTATGTAGTACCTTGTGTAATATCTAGCTCATTAATAACTAAGATGACACTAACAGAGCTTTCTCCCAAATCGCTTTCATTTCATTGAGACGGGGCACAAAGAGCGAGTCTGTCGTCTCATCTGGGGCCCGGCGGAGTGGCGGAACCGCTTTGTGGTTTGACCCGAATACAGAACAAACAGCAATATGTGAGGCTGGCCTTAAGAACGAGGGAAGATATGTGTTTTATGTGCTGTGTGTAGATGGACACGTTTTAGCGTAAGCTCAGCCGTTATTTCGTTCTGCCCTCACTTCCATAAAACGAAACATCTGACAGCGTTTTAAACACCGAAGCCTTTTACGCCTCATTTAGGTGACTTGTGTTTAACTTGTCATATTGTTTCGGTTAGCGTAATGACAGCGTGTATATAAAACGTGGTATAAAATGTATTTAAAATGCTTCTAAGCTCAGTATGAACGCCAGCCGTTGAAATGAATAGCGACAGCTGGAAAAGGTTTTAGGATGGGAATGATTTTGTTCCGAAAACAAACTCTCTCTCTTTCGCGCTCCCTTTCTCTCTCGGCCTACTTTTACCTTCTCTCTATTTTTGCAGCCCGTTCGCAGTCTGAGGGATAGACCACGGGAAAGTCTACCTTTATAAAGCCTTGTTTATATATAAAATGAACGCACCGTACAGTCTCAGATAAGGTCAGTGTCTTCATAACACGCTTGGGGTGTAACAATATTCAAACTAAAGTACCTGAGTTGTTTAGTATTGTTGCATCTGGGGCAGCTGTGGCCTAACGTAACCAGAAGGTCGCATTCTGCTAGTTGAGACAGTGAATGAACAGCGCTCTCTTCCACCCTCAATACCCATGGCTCAGTAAGACTGTATTTTGTTCATTTTCTGTGTGTTTCACGGTGTGTTCACTTCTCACTGCTGTGTGTGTTCTATGCATTATTACCATCTTACAGACGATTTACTAATTCCTCATACAATTGCACACTACTCACCACCACATCCCACAAATCAACTATCTGCAGACGAGGGATGACTTCCTCGGACAAGTGGACGTTCCTCTGCACCAGATCCCCGTGAGCATTTGTCAGCGTTATATTTTGTGTGTTTAACTCGATGTTGATGCTGATGACTTGTATTGTCATTAATGTACAGTACAGGTCAAAAGTTTGGAAACATTACTATTTTTAATGTTTTTGAAAGAAATCTCTTCTGCTCATCAAGCCTGCATTTATTTGATCAAAAATACAGAAAAAACAGTAATATTGTGAAATATTATTACAACTTAAAATAATAGTTTTCTATTTGAATATACTTTAAAAAAATAATTTATTCCTGTGATGCAAAGCTGGAATTTTCAGCATCATTACTCCAGCCTTCAGTGTCACATGTAACATCCAGTCTATCACATGATCATTTAGAAATCATTCTAATATTCTGATTTATTATGAGTGTTGGAAACAGTTCTGCTGTCTAATATATTTGATGAATAAAAGGTTAAAAAGAACTGCATTTATTCAAAATAATAAAAAAAATCTAATAATATATATTCTAATAATATATTTTCTTTACTATCACTTTTTTATCAATTTAACACATCCTTGCTGAATAAAAGTATTGATTTTATTTTAAAATAAAAGAAAGAAAGAAAAAATTACTGACCCCAAATTACTGACCAGTAGTGTATATTGTTATTACAAAATATTTATATTTTAAAAACATAGCTTTTTTTTTTTTTTTTTTTTTACTTTTTATTCATCAAAGTATCCTAAAAAAGTATCACATGTTCTGAAAAAATATTAAGCAGCAGAACTGTTTCCAACTTTGATAATGAATCATCATATTAGAATGATTTCTAAAGGATCATGTGATAATGATCCTAAAAATTCAGCTTTGCATCACAGAAAAAAATGATAGTTTAAAGTATAATAAATTTAAAAACAATTATTTTTAAGTTGTAATAATATTTCACAATATTACAATTTTTTTTCTATATTTTTGATCAAATAAATGCAGGCTTGATGAGCAGAAGAAACTTCTTTCAAAAACATCAAAAAAAGAAAACTTTACAAAAATTTGACCTGTACTGTAGGTGTTATTTTTAGAAGGTCCACCTCCTATGTCTTCAGAGAAGCTCCTGTTTTAACATGGCTTCGTAAAATAAACCTTCTGGTTTTGGAGCTGCTCAGTTGCACCTCATTATTAGTCACTGTATATATATATATATATATATATATATATTTCTAGAACTAGAATTTCCTGTATCCATGTACATGTGTGTGTGTGTGTGTGTGTGTGTGTGTGTTGCTTGGCTGAGTGATCATAAACATTAAGACCTAAAAATATCCATGACACTTGAACACTAGAACTAGAATTTCCTGCATGGGTTATGTGTGATGTATAATATTTAATTTGAAATTTGAGCAAAATTCATGCTTATTTATTTAGACTGCTGCTACTATTTAGATATTTTTTTTATACCCACAGACAGAAAATCCCAACAATGAAAGGCCATACACTTTCAAGGACTTCCTGTTGCACCCGAGAAGGTTAGCCAGAGTTTTTACCGCCTGCTTGCTTTATTCCCCAAACGTGATGGTTTTGAACCTAACGCTCGCTGACTTCATTCTGTTGTTGTTGTGGAATGCCCTTTGACCTGCTATGACATCATGCAACTGTGAGCTGTTTTCATTTCAAACATGTCAACACCTCTGATACACTTCAGTGGAGCTTTATGCTTAAAACTGTTTTTTTTTTCTAGTAATTTGATGTAGGTCTTTTGTCGATGTGTTTGTTTAACTCTTTCGATACAGTCACAAGTCGAGGGTGAAAGGTCATCTGCGTCTGAAGATGACGTACCTGCCCAAAAACAGCGACACGGAGGATGACCCAACCGAACAGAACGAGAATCTGGATGTGAGAATAATGCACACAAACACAAGCTTTGGTGACAAACGCAACAATTTAATTCTAGAATCAAAGAATGTTCTCTGAAAGAACTAGAACGGGTTAAAGTTGCAGTATGGTGCATAATATAATAGCTGAAGGACGTTTCTCATTGTGTTCAGCTTTGACTACACTCACAATATAACACGGCTCTGTGTATAAAGCACAATTGTTTCAATGTGGCTTATCTGGTCTGATTTGTTTGTAAGATGTGTCTTTATTGATGTAGTTTGCAGCAGTGCCTCTTTCAAGTGTTTGTGTTGAATGGCGAGGCCATGAAAACATTTTATATTCCTCCATCTGAACTTCTGTTGTGGCCTGTCCTTGAATGAGAAGTGCTATGTTTCCTTAAGCACAAATATGCCTTATTCACAAAGCTTTTCACACATTGAAACCTTGAGCTGTGGGTTTATTCCTTAGCAGAATGACTGATTTATATGTCCTTAAAGAGAGAAAAACAGGAATTGTGATTGTTGGTTACATTTTATATTTGTGTAAGCTTTATTTATTTGTATTCGATTCTGTTGTTGAATTTAATGGGAAAGTAGTTTAGTTATTCAAACACCAGTTACTATAGTTATATTTGTTGTTAGTACATTAAATATACATTTTGCACTTTTTTTCCTGGGAAACATAATATTACGTAAAGATAATAACTTTAAGGTCAGGATTTTATTTTTTTTATTTTTTTATTTTTATTTATTTATTTATTTTAGCCAGGTTTAATATAGTTAACTAAAATCATAAAAAAAAAAAAATTTTTAACTGAAATTCTATACATATTTCAAACTTAAAACCTTAAACTTATTTTAATTAATCTAGTTTCCATTAAAACATTTCTAATTGTAATGCAGTTTTACGTGATGCACTAAAAAAACTACAACAAAAACTGAAAAAAAAAACTATATAGACGTATTTAAAATTAAAATGACAAAAATATTTAAATTGAATCACTAAGTTATCATTCAGAACACCTTAGCAACCACATATCAAAGCCCTAGCAATGATCTTAAACATCCTAGCTTGAGGTAAACACCACTAAAAATGAAGTTTTATTTTTGTTATTTCGAGATACAAGATATGTTCTGTAACGGACAATACATGTGGGTTTTTTTATATAAATAGCATCGCGTGTCATTTGGTTTCCAAACAAAAGATACAAAGCCTTCAGGAAACTAATGACATTTGTTTTGTGCATAAACAAAGGTGTTATATTTATACACAAGAACTTTAATATAGAACCAGCAGAGTCACTGTGTACTTTTCCAGCCGCTCTCATTGTGCGAGAGATACAGGCGTGATTTCAGATGTCCAAAACTCGCTCAGAAGTGCTGCCAACATGTAATTAAATAGAGCTTAATCGTTCCTGAATGCACTGTCCTGGTCACTCCGGTCTGGGCTGCTCCAGAGGGGTTGTTACCTGAAATTTGTGAACCATGAAGTCAATTTGTTACTAACTTTTCATGCAAAGTACCATTAGATTAAACAAACAGACATGGTTTTCCCATGGAATTGCACACAGCCCTGTGTTTTAATACTGATTTCTGTCTTGTAGCCTGGTTGGGAGTTTTTGGAGCCTCATGAATTATGCAGTCCTCACCATCCTCACCAGCTGCCTGCGCTGCCCCCTGGCTGGGAGGAGAGGCAGGACAACCTGGGACGGACCTACTACGTCAACCACGAGAGCAGGACCACCCAGTGGCACAGACCCACCATCCAGTAACAATCACCCACTTTAAACAAACTTTACAAACATGCATACACAAGACCAACACGCCATGGTTCTATTCAAAGATTTTTAATAACATTTTTAAATCAAATTTAAACTTTAAAAACCTTTTTATAGCCTTTTGTTTTTCTTTGTTATTTTATGTAATTTATTTATTCTTTCTTTCATTTATTCATTCATTCATTCATTCTATTTTTCATTTGATTTTTGTTTGCCGTGGAAACTGGCATGGCACTAAATTTTAAATTATAAATAAAGAGAAATAGAGTCATGTCTGACCATCTAAATTACAGTTTACTATAATTGCTGTTAAATTGGTTTTTAGCACATCAAATATATATATATTGCACTTTGACTGAGAAACAAAAAGCCATTAAGACATTACCAGTATTTTTGTTTTTTATTTTAATATGTATTTTTATTTAGTTCTGTTTCTTATACATATAATACATACATAAATATTTTTTTTTAATAAGGGTATTTTTATATTTATTTTGTATTTATTTTTAGTGTTTGTTTTGTCAATATATTTTATATATATATATATATAATATATATATATATAATTTATTTTTAGTGTTTGTTTTGTCAATATATATTATTTTTAAATTTATTTTTTATCAATATATATTATTTCATTTGTCAATATATTTAATATTAAAAATAAATAAAAAAAATACCAAAAATAAATAAAAAAAATTCCTTTTTTTATTTTTTCTCTTTCACTATGTATATATAATATATAATTTTATAATATAATTTGTAAAAATCATATTAAAAAAATAGTTTTTTTTGTATCATTGCAGAGTTTTATTTTTGTCTTTATTTGTTTTTATATTTATGTTATTTTATCTTTATTCATTTGTATTTTATTTATTTATTTTTCTTTCACTTTGTGTTATATTTATATTATTAAAGGTTGTCACATTATTATATAAAGGGTATTTTTAAAAATCACAAAAAGGTCAGGAGTTTTCATAACCAGGGTATAAACAAGTCATTCAGGGCCTCTAAATACAGGTTTTTGTGACATTATATATTTGTTTTGTTTAGATTTTAAGGAAAAACACAAAACTGTACTGCAGTCAGATATCCTGTAATAGCTAAGACAGGACGCTTGTTTCCTTCCTCTGCTCTCTGCTGGTCAGCGGCGCCCTCACCTGCTTCATCTGAGTCTTTCTGGGTCATTTTGAGCACTGAAGTGTGTGTGTTTTGTCCTGATTTACAGGGACACTCAAAGAGACAATGAACAGAGACAAGATACACACAGCGAGTCCCAGCGGGCGTTCCTCACACGCAGACAAATATCTGAACATGACGAGAACCACGAGCGCAGAGAGTCACCTGAGGTACTCTCACACACACACACACACACACACACACACACACACACTTCTGTGATTTCTTCAGAACTCCTGGACAAACGACACACTTTCACATCTGTGTGTGTTTTTTGTAGAGCTGGGAGATCATAACGGCAGATGAGACTACCCTTTATAACAGCCACAGCGAGCGCTCGCCGCCGCCCCCCCACTCCCCGATGGAGCTCACGGGATTCTGTGAGGAGTTGAGCAGACTGCAGACCGGAAACGACAGACGCACGTCCCTCACGGTCAGTCAACACACACACACACTCATGAATCAGAGCAATGAAGTCTTTGACAAGTGAGTAATATACAGAAATAAATACTTTTATTCAGTAAGAAGGCATTAAACAAAAAAACAATCAAAAACAACAAAAATTTATAAAATATCAAAAAATCAAATAAAAAATAAAATCTTTAACTTTCAACCATCTAACACAAAAACACAAAAACATTGTGCAGCACAACTGTTTTCAACATTGATAATAATCAGAAATGTTTCTTGAGCAGTAAATCATCATATTAGAATGATTTCTGAAGATCATGTGACACTGAAGACTGGAGTAATGATGCTGAAAATTCAGCTTTGAATCAAAAGAATAAATTACATTTTAACAGATATTCACTAAGAGGACACTGATTTTAAATTACAATAATATTTCACTATTTTTACTGTATTTTTGATCTAATAAATGCAGCCTTGGAGAGCAGAAGAGACTTTTGCTTTCAAAAACATTGAAAAATCTTTTGAACAGCAGTGTAAGTGACACAAACGATTCAAATCAAAGCCATTCTAAAGATCTACAGCAACTCGTGTTTTCTAACCTCTTGCAGACATTCATGCAAGATCCCAAATTTAAATGTGGTGACTTATAAGGAATATTCCTCACATTAAGCCATCGATACAAAAATCACAATGTGTGTTGATGTTTTTGTGACCGATTCAGGAGACTGATTCATTTGATAGATTCATATGAGTCATATTGCTACTTGTTCTTCCACAAGTATATCTGATATTTAAATTAAGATTGATAGTTGACCTCTATGAGTTCTGCTCAGTGATATACACCGTTTTTTACTTTTTTTATTTTAGCAAAGCACTGTATCGACCAATCAGCATCCAGAACCGAAACATTCCATTTTCTGAAATGGAACATGAATATGTTGCAGCTTGTTACATTGTGATATAGAAAGCTGGTGTTACAGTAACAATATGTAACAGAGTGTGTCTTGTGTTTTCATCAGCCGCAGGGTCACGGCAGCCGCAGAGGAAGTGGACAGACCCTACCGGTGGAAGAGCATCCTGTTCACCCCGTGGTGAGAGCATTAAAGCATTCATACATATACTGTATCCGTATCCGTGTGAGTCCAGACCAAGCCCTCGCCGTGTGCTCTAGTTTCAGCAGAATGTGGAGTGTTTTTCTCAGTCTCTCAGCGCATGATGTGTAATCTTAGCTGCCCTAGATTTCCCAGCATGCCCTGAACCTCGCAATA
Organism: Cyprinus carpio; assembly: GCF_018340385.1. Taxonomy (NCBI): domain Eukaryota; kingdom Metazoa; phylum Chordata; class Actinopteri; order Cypriniformes; family Cyprinidae; genus Cyprinus; species Cyprinus carpio. The sequence goes on from NC_056614.1 coordinate 24,750,745, forward strand.
CATCACCTCAGCTGCAGCTCCGCTCACATCTGCTCCCAGAGGACAGTGTGTTTGAGAGCCGAGCCACTACCCGATGGCTATTTGTGAACCAAACGGACGATCTGTGATGGATTGTTTCTTGCCTGTAGTTATTACCCACGTCTGGCGGGCTGCCTCCGGGATGGGAGGAGAAGCAGGACAGTAAAGGGAGAATTTATTATGTCAATCACAACAGCAGGACGACGACCTGGACACGACCGCTCATTCAGGTACCTCTCAGTCCTGGCTGAATAGATCTTGCTCTAGAGAAAGCTCTATCAGCGTTTGGTGAAAAAAAAAAAAATTTTTTTTTTTTATTTATTATTATTATTATTATTTTTTATGGGCTGAACAATTAATTTGTTGGGCTGCACAATATAATAATAATAACAACAACTACAGCAACAACATTTATTTATTATTATTATTATTATTATTATTATTATATAGTCATACTGATATATAATTCATAAAATTTTCAACCAAGATCACAAAAAAAAAAAAAACAATAATAATGAAAATAATAATTGTTGTTGTTGTTGTTATTATTATTAATGAGCTAAATGTTTGCTCTGCTTGTTTGTACAGCCACACAATTTGGCCAAAAAAGTTGTGATTTTATATATCTTTATTGTTATTTATTTATTTATTTATTTACAATAATTGTACAACAATTTTAACTAACAATAACTGTTATTATTACCATTACTAAATGTGTTTTTTATTAAATAAGAAATGTTACTATTGTAATATTTCACTGTACAATAAAATAAAATAAAGTTGAGTATACAAGAAAAACATATAATAATAATAATAATAATAATAATAATAATAATAATAATCACCATCATCATAATAATATTTTTATTTTACAATCCAACTTTTTGTGGATTTCTTAAATGTCTTCATTTTCAAACATTAAACCATCATGCTGTCCTAATTTGTGGCGGAATACCAGCTCATCCCCTGACCCCTGACCTTTGACCTGTGTATTTCAGCTCATACAGCCGCCCTCTGAGGCCGCAGCAGCAGCGGTGGCGGGTGGTGCCTTTAATCCCACAGTCTACGCTCCGCCGCTGCTGTCCCCGGATGTGTCCCCTCAGCACGCGCTCGCTCACTCGCCGGAGCACGCGGGCCTGATGCCGGCCGGCTGGGAGGTGCGCAGCGCTCCGAATGGACGGCCCTTCTTCATAGACCACAACACTAAGACCACCACATGGGTAAGACAAGACATGATGCTGCATGAATATATGACTAGTGCTTGTTTTGCTTTTCCTGTGCATGTTTGATTGCACCATTGTTCATGCTGAGATGTACTTCCTGTGTTTGCCATCCGGTTTCCTGTTCCGTCACAGGATGACCCCCGGCTGAAGGTTCCTGTGCACATAAGGAGAAGAGTCTCCCTTGACCCCACTGACCTCGGCCCACTGCCGGTAAGACGGGTGACGTCATCGCTGATGTCATAATCAGATGATGGTCATGATTTTAATGACATGCTGTTCAGGACAGAGGGTGAAAAAAAATGTGTGTGTGTTTTTTTTTTTTTTCATTTTTTTTTTTTGTCATGTGTGTGTGTGTGTGTGTGTGTGTGTGTGTGTGTCTTCTGTAGCCTGGTTGGGAGGAGCGAGTACATAGTGATGGCAGAATCTTTTACATCAATCACAGTAAGTGGCACATTACTAAAACCTTCTAGGATTCTGTACAATTCTTCTAGGGATCATATGTATATATTTTTTTATTATTATTTAATATAATATTTTTACGAATATTTTATATTATGTTTATAATTTTTTTTAAACTTAAATTGTTATTAGTTTCATTATTATTTATTTACATTTTTAAAAAAAATTCTACAAGTGTATTATTTAGAACTTATTTTACAAATTGTTACTTTTATATTTATTTGCATTTATTATGTAATATTTTTTAAAAATGTGTTAATATATTTTTTAACGTTATAACTATTATTTTATTTATATCTTTATACACTCATTTTTTATTTATTTATTTATAACCTTTTTTTTTTATATGCACTTTTTTATTTTTATTTCTACCAATTTTAATTTAATGTTTTTGTTTTGTTTTTTTAGACACAAAAGCCACACAGTGGGAGGATCCCAGACTACAGAGTTCAGCCATCACTGGTCCAGTAAGTGGTGTTCTGTTTCTGTTAAAGGTCCTGTACATTCATTTGTTGAAGGCTGAAGCACCATTAATGAATGGATCATATTGAGAGAGACACAGTGATCTTGTTTCTGAAAGTATTCTGAGCCTGAAACCCTGTACATTTCTTCCCATTGGTTTCCTGTAAGGGGTTTGTGCGTGTCTCGAGGGGTTTGTCCAGCATGAGTTGAATGATTTCTGTCGGGTCAGGAGCGCTCAACATCTGAGCAGATAAGAACTCATGGATTATTGGTGAACTGATTGTGTTCTGCTTTATTTCAGGCCGTGCCTTACTCCAGAGACTATAAACAGAAATATGATTACTTCCGCAAGAAACTCAAGAAGCCAGTACGTCCCTCTCCTTCTTGAGCTTTGTGTGTTTTCTGTCCCATTAAGATCTCAACATCTTTGGGGTTCATCAAAGAGCAGAATTTTTAACCCAAGTCACTACAGATATAATAATAATACATTTATTTATTTAGATGGTTTGCTGTGCTTGTTTGCATGGGCACACAATTTGGCCAAATTTATTATTATTATTATTATTATTATTATTACTAGTATTACTACTATTACTAAATTATTCTGATTATTATTACTATATAAAATATACAAAATACTACTGATTGATAAATAAATATTATAAATAAACAATAAATATAAATATTTTTAAAGTATACAAAATAAAGTGTTATTATTGTAATATTCCATTGTAAATAAAATGTAATATTTATAATAAAAATATTAATAAGAATAAGAATAATTTGTATAAAATATTAATAATAATTATTTAGCAGTCAGACTTTTTATGTCTTTCTTAAACCACACAGATATCACACTAAATGTAGTTTTAAGATAGTATAAATCAACTGAATTAGTTGAATTCTGAATGTTGTTGAAGTTTATATTCTTCATGACTTCGAAGGCAACATGAAATCAAAAGTGGCCCTATTTATATTTTTAATAAACATTGCTGGTCTTATTTTTTTAGTTGATCAGTGCACGATATTTTAAAAGCATAAATTGTTGGTTTTTATAATCTTTTCATGAAAAACTATTCATGCCTCTGAATCCGCTTTTCTTCTGTGTGGCTGGGGAAATTATATCAACTAATACTAATTTGATCATCTAATATGTAAGATCCATTCAAATCCTGATGGATAACTAAATATAAAATCAAAATCATTCTTTTCTTGGGTCTCCAGGCTGACATCCCGAACCGCTTCGAGCTGAATGTGAGGCGTAACGCAGTTCTGGAGGACTCGTACCGGCGCATCCTGTCCGTCAAACGCTCGGACCTGCTGAAGGCCCGCCTCTGGGTGGAGTTTGAGGGGGAGAAGGGGCTGGACTATGGGGGCGTGGCCAGGGAATGGTTCTTTCTGATCTCCAAGGAAATGTTCAACCCGTATTATGGGCTGTTTGAGTATTCTGCCACGTGAGTGGTCCAGCTTTATATTTCCTTCAGTCAAATTTATCTTTAAATACACTCTTGTGTGTTGTGCTGGCTTAGAACTAGGGCTGTCAAAAAAAATATTCATAGAATTTAAAGTATAAATCCAAATTCGAATGCAAAAACGTTGCATTTGAATTTTAGGTGTGCACAAGATGTGATGACGATGTAAGTGTCATTGCATTTTAATGTTTTTTTTATCTTATCCAGTTGAACCCACGGCGCTACTACATTTTTCATTCAAAATAGTGCTGAAAAAGAGAACATCAATGCAGAGATGTTGTTGTTTACGGCCAAACTGAAACTAAGCTGTTCACACAAAACGCATATTTATGGCATTTTCTAGAGGGACATTTTTCACCGTTGCACTCGTGTCTCGCACAAGAGAGACGCATGTTTAGAAAGCCATGTAAAATTAAAGGAAGTTCAACTTTTATAAAACATGTCTCGAGACTTTTTGGCGTTTTTTTTCCCCATCCCACTGCATCTCGTGTTTTTAAATGAAAAAGTATTTGTGATTGGTTTTATACATGCATGATGCTGTTTTGTTTCTAATTGTTTAAGCAACTTAATGAATTATATATGCTTTATAAATATTCATTTAAACATTATGCAAATATACTCAAAATTAGTAATATATTCCAATGCTTTGAAGAAACGTGCATTAGTAATATTTTCCTCAATGCACACTCAGGAGAGAAGACAAAGCTTTTTTCCCGTAACTGAAATCATGCCTTTTAATTTCAAATATAATTCAAATATTGACAAAATTCAAATTTAGTTTTTCAGACATTTTGAGAGCCCTACTAAGAATGTGCTTAAATCTTTTAGAAAGTTTTAAAAATGCTGTATGAATATTGCAGGGATAACTACACCCTACAGATCAACCCCAACTCAGGTCTGTGCAACGAGGACCATCTGTCCTACTTTAAGTTCATCGGCCGGGTGGCTGGGATGGCCGTTTATCACGGGAAGCTGTTGGATGGTGAGTAACCTGTTAATAACTCATATTCACAGTGTTTGACTTCACCTATAGACACGCTGCACACAATCAGACTGATTTACTAAAGGCAACAAATGTCTAAATGTAACCACAGTGATAATTCTGTCATCGTTTACTCTTAAATGATTTCGTCTGCACAGCGTTCTTCATCCGGCCCTTCTACAAGATGATGCTGCAGAAGCCAATCACGTTACAGGATATGGAGTCAGTGGTGAGTGACAGGCACACCTCAACCAATCAGCATCAGCTCTGAATGTCACTTTAGTGCTTTTTCAGAGAGAGAAATAACATACAACCACACTACCTACAAAATAGCTGAATACTTTTATGTATAATGTGCAGAGTTAATATATATATATATATATATATATATACAGTACAGGTCAAAAGTTTGAAACATTACTATTTTTAATGTTTTTGAAAGAAGTCTCTTCTGCTCATCAAGCCTGCATTTATTTGATCAAAAAATACAGAAAAAAAACAATAATATTGTGAAATATTATTACAACTTAAAATAATAGTTTTCTATTTGAATATACTTTAAAAAAATAATTTATTCCTGTGATGCAAAGCTGAATTTTCAGCATCATTACTCCAGCCTTCAGTGTCACATGTAACATCCAGTCTATCACATGATCATTTAGAAATCATTCTAATATTCTGATTTATTATGAGTGTTGGAAACAGTTTCTGCTGTCTAATATATTTGATGAATAAAAGGTTAAAAAGAACTGCATTTATTAAAAAAAAAAAAAAAAAATTCTAATAATATATATTCTAATAATATATTTTCTTTACTATCACTTTTTATCAATTTAACACATCCTTGCTGAATAAAAGTATTGATTTTATTTAAAAAAAAGAAAGAAAAAAAAATTACTGACCCCAAATACTGACCAGTAGTGTATATTGTTATTACAAAATATTTATATTTTAAAAAACATATCTTCTTTTTTTTTTTTACTTTTATTCATCAAAGTATCCTAAAAAAGTATCACATGTTCTGAAAAAATATTAAGCAGCAGAACTGTCTTCCAACTTTGATAATGAATCATCATATTAGAATGATTTCTAAAGGATCATGTGATAATGATCCTAAAAATTCAGCTTTGCATCACAGAAATAAATGATAATTTAAAGTATAAATAAATTTAAAAACAATTATTTTAAACTGTAATAATATATCACAATATTACATTTTTTTTTTCTGTATTTTTGATCAATAAATGCAGGCTTGATGAGCAGCAAGAAACTTCTTTCAAAAACATTAAAAATAGTAATGTTTCCAAACTTTTGACCTGTACTGTGTGTGTGTGTGTGTGTGTGTGTGTGTGTGTGTGTGTGTGTGTGTGTGTGTGTGTGTGTGTATGTATATATATATATATATATATATATTTATTATTTTATTTATTTATTTATTTATTTATCTATTTATTTATTTATTTATTTATTATTCAATGTGGCAATACTTGGATGATCTACTGCATTAGTTAAATATTTCAGTGTACAGACTGAGAGATACTGTATTTCACAATGCAATGTGCCTCGGACATCTTTACACAAAATTAGACACTGATCTAATTTACCTCGATATAAAATACCCTGTTTATATTATGATAAATAACTGTACACTCAGCAAATTAAATATGTCATTTACCGAGGTGGAAATAAAAAATAAAAAATAAAACATAGACAGTAAACAGTGCTTTACATTGGTTTGCTTTCGCCATTTAATAAATGTTCAGTCGGTTGTAGAAGTGCACTACAATGATATAGTCACTCATATTTATTTTAATTTATTGCATATATATATATACACATGCATACATTTTTTTTCTTTCTTTTTTCATATTTGTCATTTTTATAATTTATTTTATTGTTTATATATAAATATCTTGTTTATGTATGTTTATATTTACATTTATTTATTTTTTATATCATTTTTAATTTGTTAATCAGTTCTGTTATATTTAAACTTCAAGGAAACCACTTTTTTTTAAAAAGACAGTTTCTTTAAGAAAATTGAAGAAAAAAAAACAATTACAAAAAATACTAGATAGTATGTGTACAGCATAGTAGTATTTCATTCAAAAAAAAATAATTAAGTTGCGTCTGGGTAATAAGTAAGAAGTGTCAGTTATATTTTAACTCCGTTTGAGTGCTGTTAACACTAATAATGTGCTTAATGTCCCATGGAGCTCTAGTTTAGTCATCATTAGGTAAATGTTGTTTTTGCTCGCATTATTTCAGGACAGCGAGTACTTCAACTCCCTGCGATGGATCTTGGAGAACGACCCCACAGATCTGGACCTCAGGTTCACCATCGACGAGGAGCTCTTTGGACAGGTGATCTGTTCTGCTTTACACTCTATACGCACCATGCAGCTTTTGCTTTACATTCCAAGACTTTTTCTGCGAGGAACAGACTGGAACAGGAACAGAATTAGGTGAAAATTAGCTGAACTATTGCTGTAAAAGACCTGTGAATAAAGTCCCCTAGACGTCCTAAAGATATGATTGGTGTACTTAAATGTATTTTGATGTGATATCGATCCGATCTCTTCCACAGATGCACCAGCGTGAGCTGAAACCAGGAGGTGCTGATATTGTGATCAATGACCACAACAAAAAGGAGTATATTCAGTATGTTTTACCGCCCTCTAGTGGCACACAGATGTAACGCATGAATTTCACAGAGACACTTTCACACGAGACAGGCTTCAAGATGTGTGACACTATGTCTTTTGGTGTTTCTTTGCAGTCTGGTGATGCAGTGGAGGTTTGTAGATCGGATCCAGAGACAGATGACGGCCTTCAGGGAGGTACAGACCCTCGTTCGGTCGCTTTGGGTCACTGCCGCCCGCCCAGAGTTTGACTGACTTGTGTTTTATCTGCAGGGTTTCTACGAGCTGATTCCTCAGGACCTGATCAAGATCTTTGATGAAAACGAGCTGGAGGTGAGTCCACCTGCTTTACGCTGTGTGTAACTTCATTCATCTGCGCTCTCGAGACCCTGCTGACCTCTCTGTGTTCCTCAGCTGCTGATGTGTGGCTTAGGAGACGTGGACGTCAACGACTGGAGAGAAAACACCAAATATAAAAATAGCTACAACCCAAATCACCCCGTCATCATCTGGTTCTGGAAGGTCAGATTTGATCCCTGACGTGTTTTTTATTATTATTATTATTATTATAAAATCAAATCATATCTGCTTTTGCTCAAATCTAATTTGGCTTAAAGCTGTAATTTTGGCTTAAAGCATTTATAAAAACAAGAAAATTGACTCGATGCATATTCAGTTTTGAATATGCATAGACTTTTTTTGCTATAAATTCAGCGCGTCCCTTTCCATTAAACTTTTTTAGTCTGTAATAGATTGTAGAAAAACACTAAAACAACATAGTTCCTCTAATTATTATTTTTTAAATCTGTTTTATTTTATTTATTATTTTAGTTTTTATTTTAACACACATGCACATAAGTAACCGTGCAATAATTCTGATCACAGCATTGAACAAAATAATCATGATTCTGGCCTTAATTAAGCATCTCTAATTATAGGTAGTGCTAAGCCACTAAAAAAATACTTTACAGTGATTCTTACCATGATTAAGGATTGTTTTGGGCAAATTAAAATTTTAATAACAATTTTGAATGATCATAAAAACAATAGATATAAAGCAGTTATTGTGCCGCATTCAGTTTTGCAGATGCTCTTGTGTTTTATTCGTATTTATTTTAATCTAATTTATTTTTATTTATTATTTTTAAAATTATTTATGTAAATGTATATAAAGTCTGTGTAAATATTTTTATTTTATTTTTCTGTAGTTATTTGTTTTTTCCATACATGATGTTTCTAATGTCTATGAGTAATCGTGATTAAATACTTGGTAATAATTTCAGTATTGAACAAAATAATTGTGTTTCTGACTTTTGTTATAATTGAGCAGCTCTACTTATGATGGAAGTGATTTTTACCATGATTAAGTGTTGTTGTAAGTAGCACAGGAGGTAGCTAAAACCTCCTTAACCATGATAAAATCACCGTAACTGCAGTATTATAGCACTATTGTTGAACAAATCTAAATTTGTTGATGGTACTTCAGACGGTGTTGCTGATGGATGCAGAGAAGCGAATCCGTTTGCTGCAGTTTGTGACGGGAACGTCCCGCGTACCGATGAACGGCTTCGCTGAGCTCTACGGTAAGCCCCGCCCCCATCTCGCTGCGCTCATTAATATTAAACAGCCGTGCCAGTTGAGATAGATCAAATATAAACAAATTCAAACCACTAACAAACTAATCCACCTAAACATATACTCCACTTAAACATATACTATCCCAATAAAACGTTAGTGGGCGGAGTTAGTGTACATAGCCATGCACTTAGTAGTAATAGACACTTTGTTAATGATATTAATGCAGTTGATAAAGCGACATTCTGTGTTTCCGTGACTTCTCAGGATCCAACGGGCCGCAGTTGTTCACGATCGAACAGTGGGGCACGAGGGACAAACTGCCCCGAGCGCACACCTGGTGAGAGATCTGTCTGTGTGTCTGCACCTGTCCACCTGTCTCTCCCGTCTCGTTTCACCACTTGTCCTGTGTCTCTCCGTCAGCTTCAACCGGCTGGATCTCCCTCCGTACGAGTCCTTCGAGGAGCTCCGCGAGAAGCTGCACATGGCCATCGAAAACGCTCAGGGCTTCGATGGGGTGGATTAGACTCCGGCTGCCACGGCAACAGCGTAACCATGGCGACAGCATCAGGACCACGCGTGCGAGCGGCTCTACGGCCAACACGCCGTCATAAAATCACAAATCTGTATGTTTCTGATGTTTACAGAAGAATGTTTTGTAATGCACTCCTGCATACAGTGTGTCTCTGCGTACAAGATTTCAAAACAGCTATAGATTTGATCATATCTATGCATTTGAGCATAATTGAGGATTTCTAATATGAGCTTTTAAGTCACGGGTTATGGATGTGCATTATTTGGCTGATGAGATTTCCCAACATGCACAATGGCAGTCTGTACAAATAATGTTAATTTTTTCATTTGTTTTGAATTTTAAAAAAATTCAAATGTATCCAGGCATCATCGTTTGTACAGATGTAACGCTCTATTGCTCTTAATCATGACTTTTTCTCACTTTGACTTTGTTTACATGTTTTTTGTTTACTTCTGAAAACAATGACTATTAAATTTTTTTTTTTTTTAAGGTCGAAGCACTTTTCTAAAAACGAAAGGTTCAAGTCTTACTGTGTATAGATCACCTCAGTCAAGCTGTATTGTGACAAATCATTGCTTTATATCATTTACTGAATGTTTACAGCTTAAATATTGCTTAAAGTAAGCACATGTTGTCTCGCAAGAAACGTATCGGACTGTTAAATAACTTTGCCTTCATTTGTACTATAAAACTATTCGATTCGAGCAACTTTTAGTGAGGAAACACTTTTATCGTCGATGCTGTTGTTTAATTAGACACTATTATATGAACGTCCGCTGCATTTCTACAGATGTTTTTGGCACTGACGAGAGAGTTTCAGAAAGGATTTTCTATCAAAGATTTATGAGCAAAAGTGTCTTTCCTTTTATTGTAAATTGTGCTGATTTTAACTGTCACGCCGATCTTTATGGCTGCATATTTAAATAAAACTTAAACTAAACAAAACATACCCTCACCAAGTTATGTCTTCACTAAATTTAGTGCAGTCTTTAATAAGTTTTAAGAGTTGTTACTTGAGCAGTTTTCATAATGCATGAAGAGTTCAGATGCAAGAGCCTCTAAGTACCATTTGAAATTTTCTTCTAAAACTAGAATTTTATTGTTTATGCTCCAACATCCAAAAATGCTCATTTTAGAAGACAATTTCAAGGCTTTTCACATATTGTTTCACAGTAACTTTTGCAGGAATCACCTGCTAGTCAGCAGACAAAGTTAAGTAAGTTTTATTTGTAGACAAGTGGGATTTATTTTTGTATTTGTTTTATTATTATAATTTTATCATCATCATTAACATTTTTATATTGTTATGGTTAGTCCTATACAAATGGTATTGAGTAACATTTATTTATATTATTATTATTGTACTAATTATATTGAGTATTTTTATTTTATACCAAAGGTATTGAAAAACATTTATTGCACAAATAGTATCGAATTTTTATTTCATATTTATTCACATAAATATATTTTATTTACATATAAATGTCATTATCAATAAATAGAAAACATGTTCTCATGATAATTATTGTAAAGTTATGTATTTAATATGCCCAGTAATGCAGTTCTGCCAAAAGGGGGCGCAATGTCGCTGTAAACTTCTTCACAACGTGGGCTGTGTTGTGGCATAAATAATACTTTATTGATCTAATACATTAGATATTGACTAGATATACTTTTTGGAACTATATATTTACTTTGCATTAAATTATAGAGTTAAATACATTCAAATATATAATTTTAAAGTATTAAAAGCCTCAGAGCTGAGCAAAGTGTGAGAGTGATGTCTGTGGGTGCGTTTACAACAGGACTGAGTGACAATGCTGTTGTTTCCCCCTTTTCTTTTCTTTTCTCTTCTCTTTTCTATCCCATCCCCCTTTATGCCCACAGTCCTGCAGAGGTCAGCTGATGGGTCACACACCATTTCACTCAAGCTCTGGACACTGCTGGGGTCAGAAGGGTGGGGTGATGCGGAAAAGTGTCCAGTGAGAAGGATCCTAGAATACATGCCGGATCTTCTTTCTCATATTGATTCGATCCCTTATTGATCAGATCTCATGCATTAGCATATTAGCAGTTGCTGTTTCCAAAATGAAACGAAATAAATGACATGTTTTCCCCCAGATACAGATAACTCTGTTCATCCTCACGACTCAGATGTGAATCACAGTTACACAGCAAACCAGAGATGATAACTGTTTGAGGTTTACTAAACTACAGTAGAATTTATTCACAGTCACACTATTCATCGCAAGATATATTACATTTTTATTGTGACAATCATTAATTATTATTTTATTATAATAAAATATTATATATAATTATACTAATAAAATGCTAATATATATATATATATATATATATATATATATATATTTTTTTTTTTTTTTTTTTTTTTTTTTTTTTGCATTTTATTACTATAATATTAATATATATATTTATATATATATGTGTGTGTGTGTGTGTGTCTTATTAATCATTATATTATTGTTTTTTTTTTTTATTGGGTGTATTTATTTTGAGATATAAATTAAATTTTATAATATATAATTATGAAATATAAATCTATAATATAATATAATTATATATTCCTGTAAAGTTGACTTTCAGGATTGTATGCAGTGTGACATGCTATAAATATTTAAACAAGACTAGATTTAAAAAGCATTTTTCACATTTTTCACATTTTAAATATTTCCGTTAGAAATTCATGTGAATGCAGGACCACTTAAAATTAACTAGTGAAAGCAAAAAATGGCAAAACTTGAGGACTGATTATAGGATAACCAGACCAGACACAGCAGAGTTGAAGTGTGATGTTTTTCTCTGTGTTTCCTGACTGTGGGAAACTGAACTCAGGCTCTTTTCTCCTGATGTGCACTGAACAGATGTATTGTTCTATTGTACTGAACTATTGTCCGGCCGGTCAGAGGGTCCGGAGGGAGGAGCGAGCGGAGAGCAGATCAATACTGTTCCTTCAGTCTGCAGCTGTCCAGCTCAAGCCATGATCCTGGCCAGATCTGAGTGTGTGTGTGTGTGTGTGTGTGTGTGTGAGAGAGAGAGAGAGAGAGAGAGAGAGAGAGAGAGAGACATAAGACTGAAATTAGACAGCTGACCAACACACACTCAGTAGAACAGCCTTAGTGTATGAAAGACTGGGGCTAGTTGTCACATGTTCAGATTTGGACTTTGAAGCATTGTAGATTTGTGTGCTGCTGGATGGAGAAAAGTGAAATCCTTGCTGATCCTGCAGCATTCGAGACAGATTCAGACACACACACTTTAATATGTTTTTGTCTAATGCAATCACAGTGTGATTTAAGAGTTCAAATGCTATTCTGAGCCAATGCAACAGAAATCTCAACATCATCTGGCTTTGGATGTCACCCTGAACAATAAACAGAATAGTAACAAACACAAATGCTGATAAATATGATGAAAAAAACAAAATGTTTTAATCCTAATAAACTTAGGCTTTATGACAATATGTTTTGATTAACTACTGATCAGAAAACAGTTATTATTTAGTGCTGTCAAAAGATGAATCGCATCCATAAAAAAGTTTGTATTTACATAATGTGTGTGTACTGTGTAGATTTACTATGTACAGTATTTATAAAAACACACATGCATGTATATATTTAAGAAAAATGTTACATCTACATATTTGAAATATATTTATATATAATATAAATTATATATATATATATAAATTTATAAATGCATGTAAATACTTTTAAAATGTATAGTGTGAGTGTATCTATGTGTACATGTGTATGTATACATAATTAATATACACAGTATACGCACATATTATGTAAACAAACTTTTATTATGGATGCGATTAATCATTTGACAACACACACACACACACACACACACACACACACATATATATATATATATGTATATATAACTGTAAACATATGTAAACTGTAAACACAAACTGTATGTGTGTGTGTGTGTGTGTGTGTATATATATATATATATATATATATATATATATATATATATATATATATACATATATGTATTTATGATTAGGACAAACAGGTCATAATGTCTTATATTGTTTTATGTTATTTCCAGTTGTAAATAATTGATGATTTTGAAAACGTAATTCAGTCATTAAGAACTTTAACTGATAAAAAAATAATAAATAATAATAATAAATCATAAAAAGAGGTAAATCCGCTCGTCTTTATATATCTGCTCATGAATATCAATCTCTGAACATCTGTTTTCAGGCGGAGGAATCTCCCCACGCTCTGATGAGCCGCGTCACGCAGCGCGCTCCGGGACCGGTCCTCTTCCGCAGGAAGTAGTGCGCTCGCAGCGGTCAGCAGCATCGCGCGCTCCGTTCAGTCAGAAGAAAGTGTGTGGAGCTCGAGTCCGCAAGCCACGGGCTCAGGCATGCTCGGACTAGCAGAGTAAATGGCGTCTTTCAAAACGGATTTATACCAGCATCTGCTGCTTCTTGCAGTATTTCTGTCAATCTCAGGTAAGAGCGTTTAATTCATATTTGCAGGAACAGAAATGAGTTATGTATGAAGTTAAATGTCAGGATGCTTCGTGACTTAAATGTCCTGGATGAGGGGTTTCATGCACTGAAACTTAAACCTTACATATAAAACATTATTAAATGTATATTTATTGATAAGTGATTTGATAGAACTGAGCGTTAGAAACACTGAGTGATACATTGATTCGATTCACTCACGTGCGCGAAACACAATGTAGCACACTTCAAAGCAGCATGGGCAGTCATGCAGATGTTACTTGTTTCAAGTGATTAAAATGATTCTTCTGATCACAGAGGATTATTGCACATTCACATTTTCCTGATGAAGAGTTTTTTAATTTTTTAATTTAATGCATCATTCACATACATTATCTTATTATATTATGCATTCAAAACTGCTTCATGCATAATCAAATAGCTGGTAATATATCATGAAGCATGCATATTCTTAGGTGAATGTTTAGGAACTACATTATAAGTGAATCATAATATAATATCTGAAATATATCTATTTGAGTGTCACCTGCATAATATAATGCATAACAGATTAGTATTAGTGATAGTTACATCATGAAACTTATATTTATGCATTGTCATATCTGACTGAATACAATATGACTGCTATACTAAACATTTTATAATACTTGAAACATTTTATGTTGTGAAAATTAGACACGCCAAAGTTATTATAGTCAGTCACCACTTTTTTATTTCTCTTCTTCCTTCTCTTCTTTATTTCTCTTTATGCACAAAAATAACATTTCAAGCTATACTTTAGAATTTATAAAGACCGATGCATCTCATAAATATCCCAAAATGTTTCCAAATCAAAAATACGTAACATTACTATCTTGAAATTCTCTTTTTAGATCCTTTTAAAAAGTTTTTTTTTCTCAATGTTTTTTTCTGCTCTCATAGCTGCTAAATGTCATGCTGGGAATGAATTACAGCTCTTCTTTAGACAAGAATCCAGTCTCTTCTGACTTTATGAGCCATGAATAAGAGGATTACAGCGAGTAATCCATCAGGTCAAATATGATTACAGCAGCTCATCTCAGAGTCTCTCTCAGTGGCCACAGTTCTGTCTGTCTCTGCAGGTGTGACCAGTTTTAGTGAGCTGTTTTTTATAAAGGAGCTCCACGATGTGACCGTATTGAGGAGGGACGCTGTGATTTTGGACTGTCAGGCCCACGGCGAGGCTCCCATCGGCATCCGGTGGCTGAAGAACGGAGCGACGCTCACAGAGTCGGAGCGCGTTTACCTGCTCACCAACGGCTCTCTGTTCATCTCAGAGGTGGACAGCCGGAAGGACAAATCAGATGAAGGCTTCTACCAGTGCCTTGCCCAGAACAAATATGGATCTATTCTCAGCCAGAGAGCCCGCTTGACTATCGCAAGTAAGTTGCATTGGTGTATTTTTCCCGATATGTGTCATTGTTGCTTGAATGTCTTTTGAGATTAAAGGAAAAGTTCACCCAAAAATGAACATTAACTCACCTTCAGGACATCCAAGATGTAGATGAGTTTGTTCCTTCATCAGATTTGGAGAAATGTTGCATTGCATCAGTGTCTCAGTAATTCAGTGAATGGGTGCCGTCAGAATGAGAGTCCTTTTTTCACTTCAGGAGTGCTGTGGATTATTGTGATGTTTTTATCAGCTGTTAGGACAGTTTTTGTGAACTGTTTCTATTCCTTGTTTTCAAAGGCATTTTTTTCTACAGTCAGATATGTTTTAAGTAAAGCATCATTTCAAATTCTTGATCAGATTAATCTAATAAAAAACATCAATATTCATATAGGTAGGTGGCTATTAGGACTGTCCCAATAATCAATATATCAGCTTATCGCACAATATATGTACATGACCTCAATAATTTTTGGTGACTTAATATATCGCCCGTTATATTTACATTAAAATGTATATTTTTTGCATTCCACTTGCGTCTGTCTTTTGCAGCTTCTCGTACATAACGTGGTGTAATCATGAGGTTCTAGTTCAAATGTAAAAAATGCTTCTACAAAATAAGTTTCATCTGCAGATATGGCCTTGTTTAGGGATCTGTGTGCATACAGACGTCTGACTGCTGAGTAGTGATTGTGTTCTTCAGCGATAGTGTGCACCCTTCATTTACAGAGACGGAAAAATCTGAAGATGGAAAAATCTCCATACTTATTTCTGGGGCAATATATCGCACGACAGAAAGTTGTTATCGTGACAGGCCTGCTGGCTGTAGTCTGCTCAGATTGTTGGTTGTAGATGTGATACAGATAGCTGGAGGATAGATGAGTGTGTTTGTGTGCTCGCGGCTGTGTGAGAATGTGTCCATTGGTGTGTAAATGAAGGCCGGCAGGTTTGAAAAGCTCAGTTTGCGGAGGACACTAGTGCCCCGGTGTTAAAGAGCACATCACCCCTATTCACAGCGCTCTGCCTTTATATGAGCACCTCCTGACCGCAGCCGTTGTTCCTGCTCTCCTGTGTGTGTGTGTGTGTGTGTGTGTGTGTGTGTGTGTTTGACAGAGGCTTTTAAAGGTCCTCTCCTCTCCTGAGGCTGTGTGTCATTCTGCTTCAGGACAAAAAGCATGTGTTTCTGCTGCTCTCGCTGCATTCTCTCATTCAGAGCGAAACTTCAGCACTTAGACTGTTCAAGAGGAGTTTTCACTCGGCTGGGTTGTTATAGTTATCTAAAACTAAATCCATAAAATACTTTCGGCCCTTGAAATAAAATGGATGATATCTGAAATAAAATAAATGACACAAAAAACATTTTATTTCAGCTTGTTACCAAGTCATCATTTCTCATTTTTTATTTAACTTAACTGAAATAAATAAAACTAAATATTTAAAAATTAAATTAATAAAAATGTATAAAAAATATAATTATATTTTTACACTTCGTATTTGAAAACTAAATATCAAAAATTAAATTAATAAAATTAATAATAACATAATATATGTATAATAACATAAAAAAACATATAGACATATTAGGGGTAAAAATTATAAAAATGAAACAAAACACTAAATTATTAAAAATGTAACTTGTTTCCAGATTTATGGGATGTTTAGGTCTTGATTTGAGATCCGTTTGATCAAAATAAATCAAATCCAGAGATTTTTGGAATATATTTTTTCTTATTATTTTAATATATTTTTTATTGTTATTTTAATAAATATGTAATTGATTAAAATTGTATATATATATATATTATGTTTGTGTGTGTATAATTTTAATATATTTTTTTTATTTTAATATTATATTTTATTTCAAATTCTTCAAAGATGAAATGATCTGAGTTGTTCCACACATTTTTTTGCTCTATACTCCTACTGAATGACAACTAGTTAGTAGTTTGGGGCTGTTTTTAATAACTTAAGATGAAACAAAGTTGAGACGAGACAAAGTTCATGCCTTAATGAAATTTCCTTGAAGTTTACTGAGCTTTTAAAGAGAAACATCTGAGTGAAAGCATTCAGTTTTTGTTGTTTACACACATGCATGTGTTTAGGATGATATGTCCCGCCTCTGTATGAGCTGTAGGTGTTTTCAGCATTTTCTGGGGGTGATGTCTGAATGTTTGCAGGTGTTGTAGCGGTGTAAATCTGCTAATGAGTCATGTATTGTGTAACAGTCACATTCACTAAACTTCACCCCCCTAGATGCCCACAACCCATAAATCCAACCAGAAATACAGCAAATATAACATATCAACAGAAAGAACAACATGTGAAGGGAGTAGTTGTGTGTGTTATGAAGTAAAGACAGCGAGTGTTTTACAGGCTGCTTTTAAAGGGGCATTAAGAGTCTTTCTACAGACTCTCTAAGAGCCCGTAAAATTTACAGGTACCTGGGAAATACCGTCAAGACGGACAACAAAGATGCTTGAAGGGAATTGCAAAACAGACACACAGATTTGAGTTAAAAACATGCAGAACTGGACAATATAATGAAAATGGATGATATATTTGAATTGATTTAACTGATGATATGCAATTATTTTATCTATTACTAAATATTAAACTTTAATCTTAATCTTTAATCTTAAGCATATATATATATACATATAGATTTTTTATGCATTAAAATTATAAACATGCCTGAGTTTGTGACATTTATTTTAAGGTTGGTGTTGGGAAACGGCCCTTCTTAAAATAATTTCTTATGCTGATTAATTTAATGCTTATTTGCATGCAAATTAAGTAATTCAATACACAACTTCAATTAATTAGGGCATTTTTTTTATTGCTTTCGGGATTTTTTAATGCATTAAGTAGTAAAAAGTATTCTTTATATATAAAATAATTCATTATGCTGATTATGTTGCATGCGATTTAACAAAAACTATTAAATGCATGATCTTCCAGCCTTATACACAAACACACACTCACATATACTGAAAGTCCTCTGCTCCTGAATGGCTGGTTTTATTGCAGCGAGTCGAGCTGGTGGCCTCCATGCGATTGCTTTCTGCTCCGCTAGTTTGCTGAATTGGTGAAAAGCTTTTTTTTTCTCTGTCTCCTTTTGTCCCATCTGCCCCCGACTGCCCCGGCCAAAGAAGCAGATTTCTTTGCAGGGCATTTGTTTGACCAGCTCGAGCTGGTCAGGACAGCTGGCGCTTTGCACCAATGGAAGGACAATTATGCAAGCGAGAGAGAAGCATGCAGGGATTTCGGGAAGTTTGGTTGCTGCTTAGTTTGTGTTGTTTGGGATGAGAAGTGAGAGTCCAGAGGTTGAGTGTGATTTTAGCACCGGTATGCGGTGATGGAGGCGACACGCTTTCTTTTCATCATGCTTGTGTTTTTTGACACCATGTGTTGGCAGATGTTTTTGTGTTTGTGTGTGTGAGATTGATGTTTCCACATGTTTAGACCTTTTGCCCTTCTCACCTCTACTCATATATCAGTCACTATCACACGTTTACTTAACTATCTAAATGAGGACATACCTTCAACTATTGTCTTGAACAAAAACTGATTAGATGAATGCATTATGCTGTATTTATTTGATCAAAAACACAGACAAAACAGAACTATTGTGAAATATGATTGCAATTTCTAATATTGGTTTCCTGTTTTAATATACTATAGAATGCATTTATGGAATTGTAGGATGTATAGGCCTTAAATATTGTAAAGATGAACATTGTAAGAGGTCTTGAATTCCCTCTCTGAATGTAAATCCAATGTGTGTGGAGACGGCGGGTCAGCGCTGATGTCAAAGGTGGCCTTCTTCAGCAGTTTAAAATTAGAAACATGCCAGAGTTTGTGACTCGCGCCTGCTTGTTTTGAGGGCCGGTGTTGGGAAACGGGTCCCTGAGGGCCTCTAATGTGTTCCTAGAATTCCTGGAATTGCTACAGGAACATCAAAACACTCTTTTCTTTCCTCAATCCGACTGGATGTCTGATGTAGGAGAAGCTTGTGGAAACATCATGACACTGCTTTTAAACTAATTGCTCTGAGTGGTTGATGATGAAAATAGCATATATTCTTTAAAATCATATTTTTTTGCTAGGCGATGCTTCAGAGTCAGATAATGAGTCAAACGTGGAGTGTTTGAGTCTGAGAGGAGATGTTTGAGGAATTTCAGAGGGACAGAACGGCTTTAGTGCGCAGTGTGGCATGTGAAAGGTTTCTATGGTTTCTCTAAGTGGCGGTCAGAGAGGTCAAAGGTTGCTTTAAATTGCCCAGCAGGTTGTGTGCAGGGAAACAGCGGCGAGGAGAGAAATATTCCTGCTAATAACAGACAAATACATGCCAACGTAGATCAGCTCATCTCACAAAATCCAGTATATCTGCCTTAGTTAGTAATACAGTATACTGCAGTAATTAACATGCACTGTATCCTCTGATTCTGTATTATAATTCTTCCATAATTAGCCCATAAGATATAGATACTGAGGTAATAAGGGGTATTATAATTCTTCAGAGTCATGCACTGTATCCTCTGATTCTGTATTATAATTCTTCAGAGTTGCACTTTTGATGCTCTTTACATTTTTATTGTGTACAGCTTTTTTATGTTATTTGAAAAAAGCTTGTTATTAAGAGGATAGTTAGTTTTTCTATTCAACCTGTTTTTGTAATGTACTCAATACCACAATAAAATCATAATTTGGTATCAAATTATGTTGAATATTGAATTTACACATGCCCAGCATCATAAAGAAATGGCCCTCCTCACTTCAAGAGCATGAGATTTTGGTATCAGCTTATGTTGAATATTGAATTTTATGCATTTTATAACACAACCCTGAATCCCGAAAAAAAAATATCTGATATCTGTCAAAAATATCAATAAAAAAACCTATATTGATAGATGCTAGGTTCAAAAATATCAATAAAAAATGTTCTATTGTATACGTTTTTATTTTCAAATTACATATATGCATCAGCTTTAATGCACGGTAGCACTTTATTTTAAGGTGTCCTTTTTACACGTGTTATGTGTACTTACTATTATAATAACAATAAATTATGCATAATTACATGCAAGTAACCCCTAATCCTAAGCATAACCATGTAGTTAATAAATATTACTCAGTACCTAAATGAATAATTACACTGTAAAAAGGACATCTTAACACAAAGTGTAATGCACTTATCAAAATAACAAAAGCATTAAATGACAAAAGTTTAATGGCAAAAAGTAGATTTCAAAATATATAATTTAACTTTAAAACCACAATTAGGCATAAAAAATAAAAAAAATGTTTCGAATCGTTCAAACTTTTAAAAATGGGTTTAAAACTAAACATTCAAACTTTTAAAAATATTCTTAAACAAATTAATATGTTGTAATCTGGCTCAGATTCAGACAGGAATCAGGTGTTTGTATTAGTTTTTCTGCTGATTAAGTGATAATACAAGACTTCTTCAACACACAAATGGTTGTAAAAGCAAAAATGCTATGATCATAAATCATATTTTTCTGAGAAAGTGCTTCAGCAAAACAGGCACTATTTTTGGAATCAGCACCCAAAATTAGCAAGAAACAATTATTGGATTTGATTCAGGAGGACGGTGATATCAGTGCATTTTAGGATTGCATGCATGTTTCTTGAGAATTTGCCAAAATGCATGCGTTAATGTTTCTGTCATATCATGAGCACACCGAAAAATGCTGTGTAAGCAGGCAGCGTGAGTGCTAAGATCACAGATAATGCTCTGGAGGTGACCTGTTGCTCCTCAGTGGATCAGATAAGACACAATAGCTGTACTGTTTTCAGAGCTCGGGGGGAAAGATAAGGGTCTCGGGACATCTCCGGCCTCCCTGCCCCGTACGGCCAAAGGCCACAGGGAGAGGTCCTGAGCCTGGCCTCTGATTGGCTGGTGAGGGGCCGATTCTGGCTTCTGATTGGCCGGCGGGGGTCCTGAAGGGCTTTGCATTCTTCCCTTCTGTTCACAGACGAAGCATTCTTCTCTATTTCTCTAAAGAAGGAGTGAGCGAGAGGTGAGGTCAGGTCACGACTCAGCGGGACTGTGTTTGTTCACGGCGCTTGTGCATAATGCATCTGCTAATAAAACCTTAAAACATCTCAAATAAAATTGTCAAAGTCATATTTGAGTGTCAGAATCCCTTCAGTGGTCTCTAGAGAACAAGCTGAGATGCTTAATGAACAGCTTTCAGTGTGTGTGTCCCTAGAAGTTTGTTTGTGGTGGTGTGTGTGTTGAAGCTGAGATTGCGAATGGTGGTGGCGCTTTCCTCACTAACAGATTTTTAGGGCTTTGTGTCCCTCTTTCAGACACTTACACACTGTGTGTGACAGACGGTGTGTTTCAATCCTGTGTGTGTGTGTGAAGGCAGTTAATGCAGCATACAGTTGAAGGCTGAAATGGATAATGTCAGTTGCATGGTGGTGGCGTCTCTTACAGTTGCATTGCTTTGACAGACAGAGACAGAGAGAGGGAGAAATTACAAACACAGACAGATACACAAGCATAAATTTAAAATCACATCTGCCGAACAAACTTAATTCAAAAAACACATCCAAGGTCAGAGGTAGAAAGTTTCAATCCTGTTGTGGAGCTGCTGCACATCAAGCGTTATTTTTATTTTTAAGATCACATTTCTGGCTGTCATGGAGATGGAGGCACTAAAATTGAAAATCATGGACATGGAGTCTCCAAAGTTACACACCAAAGCCCCACATCTGCCGTCCCAATTGCATCGTCCCTCTGTGACCTGCCCGCTGACCCTGTGTGTGCCGATCCTCAGACCTGTGAAGGCGGCTGAGATCATATCTCATACTAATGTGTGCCGTATCCACAGACCTGAGAAAGAAATGCTGGTGTAGTGTAATTGCTCTGAAGGCGGACGGAAGTAACCACCCACATATAAGATCGCTCCAGCAAGGAAGTGTCCACTACAAAACCTCCTATCTAGGTCTTGCTTTCTGCTTCATGTTTAGTGCTCCGTTATTCTGCTTCACTTACTGCCGCCCGCGATTTGTTGAGGTCAGAGGTCAGAGGTCAGACTTACAGATCCTCTTATGTTTGCTTTTCAGAGGTGCCAGAGGTCTCAGGAATGGAGCCATTACAAGATCCTCTTATAATGCTGACTAATGCCGCAAAGAATAAGCTGTAGTTTAATAAACTACAAGATTTTTAATTAAAGTACAAATCTATACATCAAAAAACCAACTAATAAGTTTAATTAAATAAATTCAATTTCTGCCTCCTAATAAATAAATCAATTAATAAGGTGACTTTTTTCCATGAATTTATACATCCTAATTCTGACTGATTAGAAAAAGGTCTGACTGATTTAGTAGTATTTTAAGTCACTGGTAATAATCTCAACTTGTGATTCAGAAACTTTTCTTCTCAGAACACAGTGAGATTGAACCAAGACTTTTTTTCTGAGTGAAGGTAACTGGCTTTTTTAGTGTGTCTCCCTAAACACACACTTTTTTTAGAAAAAACAATGGATGTCTCTCTCACCTATAAATGTTTATCTACACAGATTGGAGAATGTTGTGATCGAACAGTCCTTCCTTCTTTTGTCTATTTAATTCTATGGGTTGTCGCTCTCTGCCGTTAGACTCTGCAGATCAAAACCAAAAATAAGAAAAATCACACCACATACATAACTACTTTAACATTACCAACTCAAAGCCACAGCACACCCATAACAAATAAAAATCACAGCACAATTGACATTCTAGAGACGAGGGGCTTGTATTGACCCCCCTTAAAGGGACAGTTCACCCAGAAGAAATGCATGGTGTAGTGTAATTGACATTCTAGAAGTGTCAATCAACTCAGAATAACAGAAGAAATGCATGGTGTAGTGTAATTGACATTCTAGAAGTGTCAATCAACTCAGAATAAGAGCTTTATTACTGGTAGAATTATATATGAAGCATCACTTCCTGTCAGTGATTACGTCTTACTTATCTGTGTCTTACTGCAACATTCAGGCCCGAGGCTGGTTTTGTTATTATCTCCATCCTAACATGAGGTCTGTATGTATAGCAGAGCTTCCATTGATTCCGGTTAACTAATTATTGACCGGAGGCTTCTTCAGGGGTTGAGGGGGGGGGGTGATCTGAATGGCTTTGGGGGGTTTTATGGCTGTTACATGTCTTTCGATCCTAAAACAGGCCGTTTATGGGGAGCTGTGTTTGCTTTTACTGATTATCATCACGCAGAGAGACAGATTCCCGTTTAAAGGGGAGTGACGCTGTTTTGCGACCGAAATTTACGCTGATTTCCTCACCGATCACGCAGAGAGACAGAAAGGTTCTTGTCTCTTTAAACCCCAGCACTGGGATCTACTTCTGGAATGGAGCCATGGGGTCTTAATGGTCTAACTAAAACTAAAAACCAAATTCCATAAAAAAAAAAAATAAATAACTGAAATAAAAATTCAGCTAATGCCCAAAGAAACATTTTTTATTTCCATTAAGTTTTGATCCAGTTTCTTAAAAAGGACTTCCTCTTTTGTCATTTAATTGATGTATCAAAGAATAACTCTGGAAAACTAAAACAAAAATATAAAAAAAACTACCTATAGACATATAATTTTTAAAAATAAATATAGAGATAGGTGCAAAGTTGTACTAAAACTAACAACTAATGTATAACCATTTTTTTTGTTCCGCATAAAAAATTTACAAAAATAAATAATAAGAAATTGATTGATTTCAACTTTGTTAAATAAAATGGAGCCCAAAGCATTAACATATTTGTAGCACAACAAAAATGTGTCAAAATTATTGTCATTGTGAGTATTTTTGTAATATATGCAAAACTTATTTTTTGATTTCATTTCATATAATATTTATTTTATTTTCTCACATTTGTTTTTATTAGATTTTTTCAGTTCCTAACAACCACACATCAATGAGAGATTATATTTAGTTAAATGTTAAAGAAAATCAAACCTGACCCTTATGACCTGGTTTTGTGCACCAAGGTTAAAAGAGATTTCTTTATTTTATTTAATTTAATCTCTCTGCGTGAGTGGGCCGGAAGCGTTTTGTTCGGGTTGGCGAGAGGGAGTTATTTAAAAAGGTTATTCACGTATGAATGGACGCATCAAATGTTCCAGTTACTAGGCCATGGTGAAATGCAATTCGAGAACTGCATTTCCAAAGTCACTGAGTATTATTCCAATCGCCGATTAAGCTTGTGAAGCCTTTTTTTTTTCTGTAATTAAAGTGAAATTTTGAGCACTAGCCTGGCCTACTCTTAAATATTTTTCCTTTAAGTTATTTTTTTCTTTCTTGTTGCATGAAACACTTTCTAACTGCTTGTTTCCTCCACCTCAACACAGATGTTTTTATATATATATATCTGTCAGATGAGAGTTGAAGTTACAAAACAAAATATGTTAAGAAAGGATGTAACACCACAACATTCACTAATACTAATGGGTTGTGTTCCTTACTTTAAGAGCTAAAATTGTAACACCCCCACACACACACACATAACAAATAATAAAAATAAAATGATAACACACCAAAACACACAAACACACACACACACTAAACACACTACAGCGTGAGGTGTGTGCTGCTAGTGTTTATCTAAAGCTTTTGTTGTGCTAGGATGAGTTTTCTGCTACTATTTATCTAAATCTAAAGCTGGAATGTTCTAATATAATATAGACTAATATGATCCTGATGTTTCAGTGTGAGAATGTGTTCGTTCTGGATCGTCTTACCACACAAGCGTCGCAATGTTATCCAAAAGATCTTCTTTTTGTCTATTTAATTTCATATAATGTTGGTTCATCTCCTCTCATCAGTGTCTTGAGACAACACAGTTTCATAATGAAAAACCAATATTACCAACATTAAAACAATATAAGCATATCATTTATACAACACACAACACAATTAATAAACAAAAACTCTTCACAGTAAACAGTAAACTGGTGATTAACCAGATCATTCCGGAAGATGACGGCATATACCAGTGTCAGGCGGAGAATGAGCAGGGTTCGGTTCTGGCCATGGCTCGTCTGATCGTAGTGATGTCGGACAACCGGCCGAGCGCACCCAGAAACGTCCGCGCGGACACCGTGTCCAGCTCAGCCATCCTACTGGCCTGGGAGAGACCCATGTACAACTCGGACAAAGTCATCGCCTCTCTGTGCACGTACAGAAGGCAAAAGGTGAACATCCGGATATAAGCGCACAGAAATTTAAAACTGAAAAAGATCAAAATTAAAAAAATACCAAACAAAAAAAATTAAATGCCCTCACCCTCAGGACATGCAAGATGTTGATGAGTTTGTTTCTTCATCAGGTTTGGAGAAATGGGTTTGTTATGAATGTAGCTTCCATCACTTGCTCACCATGATGACAGGGGTGCCGTCAGAATGAGTCCAAACAGCTGATAAACACACGATAATCCACAATAATCCACAGTCACTCCAGTCCGCCTCACGTGCACCCACCAGTTCAAGCCGCATCATCAACTGGCAACCGAGTTCAACAGAGAAGTCACTTTACCCAGGAACTCTTCTGACAAGTGTGAAATCTGGATTTTGGCCGGTTACCACTGAAAATTTTGTCTTCTCAGGTAGAAGAATCAGTAGCTGTAGAAAAGAATACACACCGGCATCTAGAGGGAGCTGCAGGGGACTTTGTTGGAGTGTTTTGGGGGTTGATCGACCAAAGTCTCAGCGTGGCTCTTTTTCTGTAATTTGGTTATTTACATATCATATAGTATCGCACTGTTGAGATTTTCATTTATTATGAAGCAGTGGACTTCTGGACTAAACCGTCAGGATTTGCCTTAGTTACCGCTATTTAAAAAGTTGTTCAAATTATGGCAAAAAGGAAGAGAAGACAATGAGGACGTCCAGCAAGGAAAACTCTTGGCAGATAAGGGATTTGCTCTGACGTTGAATTTTTAGTGGGGAAAGACTAACTATAGGAATTTTTTAAAATAACTAAAAAATACAGCTCACTAAAACTTAGTGCTAACAATAAAATTCACAAGTAAAACATTTCTTTTTAATTGTCGTGAATATATGACCTATACATAACTCTGGTTTCAAACATATTTTTTGCAATTAAGTAAATTCTTTATGCATATATATATATTAATATTGCATTTGCTTTTATCTAATAGTCCACTTACACATGCATATATGCATTTTATCATATATATATATACACTTTGGGGATTAGAATGATTTTTACACTGTGAAAGTTTTGCCGTGTAAAAAGTCAACGAAGAAGTCGTGAACGCTGCTCACCCGCTACATCATGGATGCCCAAGTCTAACATTTTTTTTACATTGCCATGGTTATGTCTGACCACGTCATAAAATGATACTGGAGGACGTAATGA
The DNA here is from genome assembly GCF_018340385.1 of Cyprinus carpio. Lineage (NCBI taxonomy): Eukaryota > Metazoa > Chordata > Actinopteri > Cypriniformes > Cyprinidae > Cyprinus > Cyprinus carpio. Next base: position 24,777,437 of record NC_056614.1, read on the forward strand.
TTGTTCAAACCTATGTATTTATCATTAATACGAATTTCAAATTAACTGTCCCAACAGGTCTAAATAACGAAGAGTACCAGATAGTTATCGGTAACGACGTCGTGTCCCAACAGGTCTAAATAACGAAGAGTACCAGATAGTTATCGGTAACGATACCACCCGCTACATCATTGTGCCTGGATGCCCGGGCGGAACTCCACCTTTTACATCGTAGCGTGTTATATTAAACGAATAGTTCATCCATGTCTGACCACGTCATACAGCACACACTGGAGGACGGTGAGTAGAGAATGAGGATCAGACATTCAAACCTATCTGTGTTATATTAAACGAATAGTTCATCCAGAAATTTCAAAAAAATTTTTTCCCGGAACAAACATATATAAATAAATCATTATAACACTATCACTCTCTCTGGAATGGATGCTCTGCAGTGAATGGGTGCCGTCAGAATGCGAGTCCAAACAGCTGATAAAAATCATCACAATAATCCACAAGTAATCCACAGCACTCCAGTCCCATCTGGAGGCATCTGGGAGAAGACAAAAGATGAAACAAATCCAGCATTAAGACGTTTTTAACTCAAATACATAGAGTCCATAATCCATAATAACACTTTCTCCAGTGAAAAAGTGCATCTCCTGTTGTCTCTCACATCAAAATCCAACCCCATATTTGTTTAGAGCTGTTTTGGCTTGTAAATGGCACTTGAACTGTGTTGAGTTCTCTTATCTGATTCAGACCAGACCACTTTATCACTGGAGGAAGCGTTGCTATGAATTATGTACTCGCATTTTGGCCAGAAGCAATGGCTTGAAGTTAAAATGCTTTAATGATGGATTTGTTTCTTACAAACACACAGCTTTTGTCTTCTCAAGACATTAACTGATGGACTGGATGTGTGTGGATTACAGCTGTTTGGACGGCACCCATTCACTCCATTTTACTTGGATCGAGATGAGCGCGCTATGGTATTTGCCTTTAAAAAAGATGCAACATTATATCGTTGTATGGATTATATAACTATATTTTCCCTGAGATCCATTCATAATGCTAATCATTATTTTTGTACTTCTTTAGACTTCTATATGTAAATGAGGTCTGTTATGGCTGCTCTGTGGGTTTGCTAATGGGTCCGTGATGTTCGTAAGTACTGAATGTCATGAAGTAAATCTCGTTTCTCTCTGGTTCAGTTCCCTTGCGTGCTCCTGAGTTGAGCCTCACCAGCCGCAGTCCCTCTGATATCCAGGTGTCGTGGCAGCCTCTGTCTCATAAGCTGAGTCGTGGTCGTGTGTCTGGGTACCGCCTCTCGTACAGGACCAGCACAGACGGGGCAGTGACACAGCTGGAGCTCTCCAGACACAAAACCCATCACCTCCTGGAGGGTCTTCAGCCCGACACCACGTATCTGCTCCGCATCGCTGCAGCGACCAGCGTGGGATGGGGAGAACCATCGGCCTGGACGTCCCACAGGACACCCAAGGCTTCCAGCACT
>NC_056614.1:24783931-24802562 GCF_018340385.1 Cyprinus carpio
TTTCAGGAGTCTTACGCACACTCTTGCTAGAAATGCTAAAAATCTGGTTTATTGTTGTGGATATTAAAAATATATATATATAATTTTCTTTTTTCTTTGCCAGTAACTAAAAATGTAGTTTATATTTGTAGTTTTTGTAGACATTTTATAGATATTTGTATATATTTCCTGATGTCTTCATACTTTATGACTCTGAGGACACTCAGAAATAATACACTTCAGAACTATAGCTGTTCATTAACGGTTCTTGCTGATGTTTATCACTATTACTACTATTGCTCATAGTTAGTGCTAGTGATGTGATCAAACCTCAAACACAGAGGTATTGCAGGGGGCTGTGGCCTAAGCAAAATCAATCATATCAAAATATTATTTTACATTCTATAATATCAGTTTGAAATACATCAACGTTTCCGTTTCATTATAGTGAGGTAAGACACCTTTCTAAGCTCTCGCTGGTTTTCTAGTATGCTGCTTCCCGAACCTCTCGACAGGATTTGACTTGCCCAGATTCCATGTCAGAGGTCAGAGGTCAGAGGTCCCCCTCTCTCAGTGTGTGGCTCATATCTGAAGGCTATTGTACCGGAGGAAGGCTGTTGTTTAGGGTGGTTTAGGGTTCGAGGAGTACGTGCTCTTTTGCATTGGCTGTGTATCAAACTGAATGTCAGTGACTTAACAAAGTAGCATTTTGATAACTTTTGGTTTCAGACAGACTTCCAAGGCACCATAACATATATTTCCATTTATTTATTACTTCAAATTTATTTTCTTTTTTACCCCCTAGCTATTGTTTGTGGACTCTCCATGCGATTTAAAGTGAGTTTTGTGTGTCATTCCCCATCCGAATACTTTCTTTATCTCTCTCTGAATGCTGATGGCCTGGAGAAAGAGTCCTGACTTGTGTGCCTGACCTCTGACTCCAGATTCCTGAGGAGTTTTATCTGTGTGTGTGAACCTTGACCCCTGACTGGCTCCACGGAGCCTCTTCAGAGCTGTGGATCTCAATGCCACACACTGTTTACCAAACCGTCCAATCAGGACAGGACTGCTGGGTGCATGCTCTATAGATCCAGATCTCGGTGGCTGTGATGTCATCTGTGTGCATCGATCAGTCTGACTGATAGTGGTCTGTTCACCACACGTTCTGCCCGTATCAGCGCTCATCTAATGCTTCATCTGTCTGAGATCCATATCTAGGCCTTTAACCCTCGATCTGATCATAGTTTATCAGCGCACTCATTGTTTTCTCTCTAACAGTAATAAGGCAGTCAGCGTCACTTGTTTGTTTATTACGCATTCAGTTTTCTTGACCTCAGATTAACTCATGACTGTGTTGTTCTATTGAAACACATTTTCGGTACTTAAAAAATAAACCTGTAAAAATAAAATAAAAATAAAAATATTAGATGAAAATAAAAAATAAATACTAGATGAAAAACTTTCTGAAGTTGGCCAACTAACTGAAATAAAATGTTGAAGTAAAACTGAAGTAAAAAAAAATAAAAATAAAAAAATAAAATAAAATAGAAATGTATAAAAAGCAGACTAATAAAAATGACCATAGCACATAACAAAACTACTGCAACTTAAACTAAAATTCAAATTAAAACTGAAAATATAAAAAAAAAAACGTATTCAAAATAAAAGTTATTATACTGAAGAAAAGTAAAACCATAAAAACATGTTTGTTACTTGAAATAAAATAAATGTTAGCTGAAATATTATGATATTAGAATTAAATATAAACAAAACAAACTATTTTCTTTCCACTAGTTGCCAAGGAAACATTTCTCATTTTTGTTTAGTTAAACTTGAAGAACTAAAATATCTAAAACTAAGACAAATAAATAAAATTAATAAAACTATATAGGCATATTGAAAAATAAACTAATAAAAATGATACGTAACACAAAATTTTAATAAAACTTAAAATTAACGTGGAAACTGAAAATAAAAAATCTAATCCAAATTAAATGATTTAAATTAAATAATATTAAATAATTGATTTATCATATAATTTATAATCACAAATATACACTTTAGATATTTATGTACTATATTAGTGTTAATGTACATTTTAACCCTTATGTCTTGATGTTGAAAAACATTCATGTCCATGTTATTTGTCAACTACACAATTACAGACACTCAGAACACATTCAGTGACGTCAGTATTGAATCTGTGTGTTGTGTAGCGCCACCATGTGGCCAAAGTCAATACATTGCTACTAAATATTCAGCAGCTAAAATCTTCAAACTTCAGAAGCTGCGGTTGTTGCTGATGTGTCACTCTAAAATCATTTAATATATATTTATAAATAAAATCATTATAAACAATAAATACTTTTTTTTTTTTTTTAGATTTTAATATGTGCATATTAGCATGTTTATCAGGATGTTTAAGATGATGTGTTGTGTTAGTGGTTTACCTGACAGAGGTCATGGAAAACAATTGGACAGCAACTTTTAGAGTGCAATTTTTAATAACGCTTTCCTATGATTTTCATTTGAATATATGATGAGCCCAGATGATCAGGTTCTGATCAGTTATCAATTTTTCAGTCAGTCCGAGGTCTCTTTATGATCGTTGAGGTCGTGGTTTCGGTCACGTGACTGACCTCTCTGTGTGTGCTTCCCATGGCCTTTGGGTCTCTGATTTAACCTCTGTGGTCCGCTGGTCAGTGGTCAGTCGGTGAGGGGCTGGAGCAGATGGATGACGGGGGATGGACACTCGTCTTTTGTGTTGAGCAGCAGGAGGATCGACCACAAACTCACTGACCAGCACCTCCAGCTCAGGGCATCTGCTAATGATTAGACACACGTGCTACACACACACACACACATGTTCTCTTATGCCCCACTCACACATAATCAGACTAAAGCTTTTGAAGATCTGATCACAGAATACATGCATTACAGGGAGAAATAAGATGCCTTACTAATTTGACAGATGTGTCCCTGCAGCACAAAAGCAGTGTTAAGTCTCTGGGGTATATTTGTAGCAGTAGCCAAAAATACATTGTATGGGTCAAAATTATCAATTTTTCTTTTATGCCAAAAATCATTAGGATATTAAGTAAAGATCATGTGCCATGAAGATATTCTGTAAATCTCCTACTGTAAATATATCAAAACTTAATTTTTGATTAGTAATATGCATTGCTAAGAACTTCATTTGAACAACTTTAAAGATGATTTTCTCAATATTTAGATTTTTTTTGCCCCCTCAGATTCCAGATTTTCAAATAGTTGTATCTCCGCCAAATATTGTCCTCCTAACAAACCATACATTAATGGAAAGATGATTTATTCAGCTTTCAGATGATGTATAAATCTCAATTTCCAAAAATGGACCCTTATGACTGGTTTTGTGGTCCAGGGTCACAAATCTGTACTGTTGCTACTAAAGATGTGTATCAGTAGCAGCACACATCATGCATCATTTCATGAACAAGCTGAACGATCAGCAATGCATCAGTGCATGGATCAACTTAGAATTGCTGATCATTTCTGACACGGCTTCTCATGCATTGTTAAAAAAAAAGAAGCTAATTTCTGTTGATTTGTTGCTGTATGTGTGAACACCCCATTAACCCATTCTAAATCCAGCAGAAACAGATTATAAACTTGATTGTTTTTTTTTTGTTCTTGTATTTCTTTATTGTAGATCCAAGAAAAAAGTACCATGTGAAACTCTTGGCCTATAGTTTGATGGGTGAAGGATACCAGGCGGACCAGACCATCAGCACACCGGGATGTGTTTGTGAGTTCAGCTGCCACACACAACACACACTTCTAGAGCATATTCTTGGTTTAAGTTACAAACGTTGTTCAAAAAAATTATGTAGGTTCAAGTTTCAAATGGTAGTTAGGTTTTACAAACAATGCATTGTCAAATGCATGCACATTTAAACACAAATAAATGCAAGATATAAAGAAAAAAATACAAATAAAATGCGTATTTTAGATTTTTACTGCATGAAAAAATACATACAAACAAATATATAAATATATAAATGGATGCATTACATTGAGAAAAATGAGATACAAAAAGACTTTTGTCATGTTACAAAAGATTTCTATTATAAAAGCTGTTTTTTTTAAACTTTCAATTCATCAAAGAGTCCTGAAAAATAAAATATATCACGGTTTCCACAAAAATATGAAGCAGAACAACTGTTTTCAACATTAATAATAATAAGAAATGTTTCATGAGCATCAAATATTCAAATGATTTCCAAAAGATCATGTGATACTGAAAACTGGAATAATGATGCTGAAAATACAGCTTTGATCACAGAAATAAATTACAGTTTCACAGATATTCGCATAGAAAACACTTATTTGAACTTGTAAAAATATTTCACCATATTACTGTTTTTACTGTATTTTTTTAATCCAATAAATGCAGACTTGGTGAGAATATAGGGTTAGGGTTAGGATTCAGAATCATTTTTTTTTAAAAAGTCTGTAGTCTAAAAAAGATTGAAGTGAATATGTCATTGAAACACATTTTTATATGTGATTGTTTGCAGCGGTCCGTGATCGTCTGGTCCCGCCCCCTCCGCCGCCTCATCACATTTACGCCCGCAGTAACTCCTCCTCCTCTGTGTTCCTGCACTGGGCCCGACCCGCTTTCACCGGCGGACAGACGGTCAACTACACGGTGCGCTGTAACCCGGTGGGACTGCAGAACGCCTCGCTGGTGCTGTACCTGCAGACGTGAGTGTTACTGACACACACACACACACAGATTGTGATGCTCGTCCTCTAATATGTGTGTGTTCCAGCAGCGCGGCCCAGAGTCTGATGGTCACTGATTTGGACCCGAACACCAATTATGAGTTTGCAGTTCGTCTTCATGTGGACCAGCTGTCCAGTCCCTGGAGTCCTGTGGTTTACCAGAACACACTACCTGAAGGTCAATATATCTACTTTATATACAGTACATTAAAGCAATAAGCCCCAAAAAGCCATGGTTTACAGTGAATTTATAACATTCACATTCTGTTATAAATTCACTGTAAACCACGGCTTCATGGGGCTTATTGCTTTTTTTAAATAGTTATTCCATATACGTAGTTCTTCCATATTCCACATATATATATCATTTTTTTATGTGTGTGTGTGTGTGTGTGTATTAGTGCTGTCCAATGATGAATCGCATATAAAAAAAAGTTTTTGTTTACATAATATGTGTGTACTTTGTATATATATTACGTATATATAAACACACACACACACACACACACACACACACACACACACACACACATACTTTATATATTTTGAAAATATTTACATGTATTTACATGCATATGTACGATAAACATAACATAATATGAAAAATTAACATTCATTATTAATAAATAAAATAAAAAATATAAATATACACAGTACACACACATATAGTATGTAAACAAAAACTTTATTTTGGATGCGATCAAACAAAAAATAATAATCATACATAAATATAATATACACTAAAAAATAATACATAAATATTATAGAATAAGAATGACAGTATATGACAATGTAACAGAATACATCTGTGTTGTGATTGGAATAGTTTATCCAGAATTACCTAAAATGAGAAGTTATAAGAGCAAGCTAATGTATTAATGAAGCATTCTGAATGCAGAAAAGAGAACTGAAGAGGCTTCTGTCTCCATTGTGAAGCACTGAGTGGTTTTGATTGACAGGTGTCTGTTTGTCTGTCTGTGCTCCGATCAGCTCCCACTCGAGCTCCTGTAGGAGTGAAAGTCACTCTGATTGAGGGAGGTACGGCGCTGGTGTCATGGAAACCGCCTGACGAGCTCAACATCGCTGTGACTCGTTACACCATCCTGTACGCATCACGCCGAGCCTGGGCCGCCGGAGAGTGGCTGATCCTGCAGAGAGAAGGTGAGTGTGCCATGAACTCATTTCTTCACTTGAAATAAAGCAACCGTTAACTGAAATTATATATAAGTTATTTTATTTCAGCTGGTTGCCAGTGCAACATTTTTCATTTTCATGTAGTTTATCTTGATTGTACTAAAATATCAAAAACTGAAATTAACATAAAACCATAGAGATATATTTAAGTAAATAAATAAAAATGACAAAAATGCACAACGAAATTACTAAAACTTTAAGTAAAACTAAATTGAAAATGGAAAAGATCAAATAAGAACTAAGCCATTATATTAATAAAACTATAACAGTATCTCAGCGATGCAAAAATAACTTTTTAAAATAAATTATGTGTGTCACACATCTTAGTATTTCAGATATGACTTTTTTTTGTATTAGAGCTGAAAAATGGACAGGGCTGATTTTGGCTGCACTTTTAATTGTTATTTTATTATTATTATTATTATTATTATTATTATTATTATAAATAATAATAATTATATGTGTGTGTGTGTATACTGTATTATTATTTTATAATAATATAATACTGTATTATCTTTTTTCATTATTTTATAGCTGTCTATTACTGCCATATGGACATTAATCCATAAAATAAAATAACATAAAATAAACCAGGGTCATTATAGTTAACTAAAACTTAAAAACCATTAAAAAATATAAATAAATAAATAAATATATATATATATATATATATTATATATATATATCTCATGAGAAAATCTCACTAATTACTTAAGCTACTAAAATAACTAAAACTGTTTAAAAAAAGCCATAAAGCAGTTTTGAACTTGAATTGAAATCAAATGAACTTGAATTGAAATCGAACATTTCACTATGTGCTAAAACGGCTCTCATGAGAACAGCTCAGTGTGCATTGGGTCTAAATCACACTGCGGTTCAGTGGATACGGCTGTAGAGATGTGCTGCTGGCTCAGGAGGTTTTGGGTGGTACTGCAAAGAGACTGGTCTCTAAACCTTTGACTTTTAACCCTCGACACCCTGAATCTGCCGCTCAAAAATAACCACCGCGGTTTGCAGTCAAACTCTGATCCTGTGCCGTCACATGAAGATTAAAAAGACAGGCAGTAAAAAACTGGCCAAGAACATGACTGTGTCATATTTCAGTTCAAAATCAAAATAAATTATATTTAGCATAAATGTAAATGCAATTTTTAATAATGTAATGCAAAAATATATAATTCTCATATTTTATATATTTAGACTTCATAAATGTCTATACAGTCCATCATAGTAACGTTTGTTATGCTGAATTTAATATAAGCTGATTTTAATTGCTGTGGACAAAAAGTAAACGTTGCATTAAATTAAATGCTGCATATAAAAATATTGTTGCATATTAAAATTTACATTTTCAAAATGAAATTCACTTATATTCTCTATATTTCTATGCAAAAAAAAATGTTAAAGCAAAAAGATACATTAGAAATATATGCTTCAGTTGCCTAGGCAACTAACTAAATAAAAGCTGAAGTTCTAAAATTACTCAAATTAAAACTGAAATAAAAATAAAAAAGCTAAACAGAAATATGAAAACTAATAACAATGGCAAAGACACATCACACAACATTATTAAAATATAAAACAAAATTAAAATGAAATCTGAAAATATAAAAATAAAAACTAATTCACAATACTAAAATAACACTGCTGCCCACCAGTGGACTGTTTTCTTAATAATTATAGCAAGTTATTGGCTTGTATATTCAAAGTATTTGCAAATGCATTCATTTAATTAATTGTTTTTTGAGATTTGGCCAAATCAATGGTCTCTATGGGCCAACTTTGGCGTGCAGTTTGAGCATCTCTGGACTAAAATCTAAATAATCTTAATGCAAAGTATGCATTTATTTATATTTTTGACTTTGAGATTCACACAGTTAATGAATAGATATAAAAGTTTTTTTAACAAAACAGCACAAACAGTATTTTCCCAGAAGGTCAAAGTATTTTTCGAGTCTTACGATAAATAATTCATAAGCGTATATATTTATTCTCGGCTAATGATGTCACGCTCGTTGTCAGGGAGCGTCACGATGGCCCTGCTGGAGAATCTTCAGTCCGGTCAGGTGTACCTGGTGAAGGTCTCAGCGTCCAATCAGATGGGAGACGGGCCGTTCTCACCTGCTGTCGAACTGACCGTGGCTACAGACGGACACGCCCCCCGAGCACACGGCTCCGCCCACGGCACAGGTGAATAACAGAAGCTTTCCAGTCATGCAGTGCCCTCTTTAAGCAGGGAGATGATGTTAAAATGCATTGCATTTTCTTACATGCCATTCATGTGAAAATCCACACAATGCAAGCCATGGCATCATCTTCATACTGTTTTTTTGCTCCGTCTGCAGCGTTTTCTGATAGTTTCTATCACCTGGATCAGAGGTCGATGACGGGGATAGTGGTGGGCGTGTGCATCGCTTTCACCTGCATTATCATCTGCATCCTCATACTGGCCTGCAGGAGCAAAACCAGGTAAGAGATCACTAAAACTAGTCAACTAAACTCATTTTCAGTCATTCAGATAAAGCTGAAATATGAATGAAATACAAAATATTCAAATTATAAATAAATACTATAATCGTAAACATAACACTGCTTCCAACCAATAGATATTTTCTCGCTAATTATTGCACATTACTTGGGCTATATATCAAAGTAATTACAAATGCATCCTCGAATGTCAGTTAATTGAGTGTTTCCATGATGAATCCATGACTGACCTGCATTATTCATGACACAGGCAATCTTCCACTAACAAATCCATCAGACAAGCAGGAGGACAGACTCCGCCCACTGCTGTCCGTCTGGCCAATCAGAGTCAAGCAGAGAGTGTGGAGGTGATGATGCCCATGATGAGGGATCATTTCATAGATGCAAAGGCATGTTTAAAATGACACATTCCTGCCTAAAAATACCTTTTGTGTGTGTGTGTGTGTGTGTGTGTGTGTCTTTTGTGGAAACAGTGCTCTGATGATTGTGTTTTACTCTTTTAGGGCGGAACAAATCTGATCATTAACAGCTATGGACCAGTGAAGCCCACCACTGAGAAGAAGAAAAGAAAGAGATGGAACTTCTTTAAGAGAGATAAGAAGGTATGAAACCGCTTACTTTCAGAGAGGATTATTAAAGAAACGGTCAGACAGAACCATAACCTAACATCAAAATGAGGGAAAAAATACTCAAAATAATGCTTTTAATTTTTAATAAAATGCTCTTTTGTTGATTTTGATTGCTTCTATTGTCCTCATTTGTAAGTCACTTTGGGTGACATTGTGACATTATCATAATAAACAATTTATTATTATTATTATTATTATTATTATTATTATTATTATTATTATTATTATTTTTATTATTATTATTATAAATGAGTTTAAATTAAAGGTGGTAAATACTCCCATGATTAATATTTTGTGTTGTTATTGTAAGCTAAAACTATTTAAAAAAAAAAAAGTAAAAATTATAAAAAAAAAATATAAAATATTGAAATTATGCCTTGGCAACAAACAATAATAAAAAAGGTTGAAGTACTACAATTAACAAAACTGAAACAAAAATATATTAAAGCTAAATCAAAAGGTAAAAAATCAACAACAGATAATAATAATGATAAAATAATAAAATGTATATAAAAAAAAGAAATATTGATACATACTATTATATTATATAAATAATTCAGTAAATATACTAAAAGGACACTGTTTATTGAAATCATTTATTTTAATAAGAATATATTATTAAATAGTAATGTCTTGTTTTTTGTTTACGTGTATCTTTTTTTAACATAACATTACTGAGAAATTTAGAGAAATTACCAAATTTCTTAATGTCACAATGTAAAAACAACTGATACGAAAAAAGTTAGTTTTCTTAATTTTTAAGTGAAATATAATTGTGTGTCTGTTTCGTTGTGATTTTGGGATGAAATATAACATTATTTATGGATTCACCCATATACAGCATGTCTCTTAACTCTTCTTTCTCTGTTGTTTACTGGGGTTTTCTGCCTCTGTCAGGATGTGAAGAGGGTCTCCAGTCCATCTTATTCCTATCATCATGGCACCACCCTGCTGTGTTACACAGAAACCTCTCCTCAACACCCGCCGTCCTCTCTGCACGGCCTGTTTGGGCCACCGGGGGGCGACAGCGAGGGCTCTCATTCCAGCGAGGGCAGCTACGAGACGGGCGACTCGGGACGCTACTCTCACGACGACACCGAGGCGACTAACCTGTCTCTGGGTGCCGGCAGCCGCCCGGCCTCCCTGCAGGGCGAGGAGAGCGAAGCGTCGGACGAAACGCCCGTCCACGAGTGTACAGAGAAAGAGCTGCATCCCCACGTGATCCTAATGACGGAAACGACACTTCAGAAACAGGAAATGATGGAGCCACATCCTGTTTAGCAAAAAAAAAAAAACCTTGTGCTCTCTGGCGCCCCCTTCTGCTTAAACGGACTACTGAGCAGTGCTGGACGACCCGAGACGTCCACATGGCCCTTTTTCTCGGTGAATGTATTTGTTTCTCTCTTTTATAAACCATTGTGTGTCTGAAAGAAACTAGAACCTCACCCACCATGAATGTGTTAAAAAATGACGTGAATGTCACGTTTTCGGACGTAACCTCAGGGAGAGAGAGCGGAAGAGCCTCTCTTGACTTCCTAATCTACCTCAGTTTGTCTTTAAGTGTTTAATGTCCGCTTATACACTCCACAGTGTTGTTTGTCTGTTTGTTTAATCCTGAAGTATGAGAGTGCAAAGGTCCTGCCGTGTGGCGCAATCGCAGCCAATCAGAACATAGTTGCTGTTTAATATGCAGGACTTCGGACCAATAGGAGTTCACAGTGGGCGGAGCTACCCGGCTCATTGCATCAGTGTTTTTTACCTACCTCAGGTTCATAAACGTTAAAACTTTCAGTTAAATGTTTTACTCTGATGTTTACATATGATTTATTTGCGACTCCACTTCAGGCCACGTTAGATTTCTCAGGTCTGCCGTATGAATGTGTGTCATATTTTTGCTCTTATAGTCCCTGTTTTATACTACCTCGTTTTACCTTTTGATTTTTAGCAGCAGCTGTGTTTGATTTCTTTGTCTCAGGGATGATTTGAAAGCCATGTGTTTTGTACAGTGACATGGTTTGATGGACAGGGTTTTTTCCGGGCGCTTGACCCGTGCTGAATGTGTGTTTTAGCTCTGTTGTGGAGATGGATTTCTTCTTCTGTAGTTTATTTCTTCTTTTGAGTATGAAGTAACCAAAAATGCTGAGTGTTTCTTAGTTCGGCAGAACCGATAGCTTTAAACAATGGCCTTAATGTGTGAAGAGCTGCAGATGAGAGATTGATTCGAGTCCGAGTGAATGTTCTGAAAACCAAAAATAATAATCAAATCTGAACGATCAGGAAAGCTTTTTGCCTCCAAAGATATCTATTTTTCTCGACATACAGTATATGTACTACTACTGAGTACGCATTTTAGTTACTTTAGTGCTTTGAGATAGTGGATGCTGTTTTAGATTTAGGAACATGAGTGTAGCACTTGTCTTGTTTTGTAGTTTTTTCACGCAGCTGAGCGTGCAACGGTGACACACCATCATCCGCAGAGCTGTTTGCTCTTCCGTTTCTTATTTCTGGTTTGCTGGTCTTTGGGATGATACGATGACAATGAGATTATCTGTAAATCAAACCAAAGATGTTTCACCCAGAGACCGGCGAACGCCCCAAAAAAGAGCTGCTTTAAAGAACTCAGAGACGTCTTGATGTCCGGAGACCAGATGAGGTGGAGATGCAGAAGTTCAGCATTACAAATCTCATGAATGCATGTCATATTTCACTCCAAAATCAACACACAAAAAAGAAGTAAAACTGTGCATAAAGAAAATCAACAGCTGCTGATTTTAAGACCATTTAGATTATTTACATTGTGTTGTTATTTGCATGACAATTAAGCACATTTCAACCCCAAATTTGTATTACCATGATGTCTTTATTTTATTATATTAAAAATAACTTTAATGTAATTATCATAAATTAATTGCTTATTTGTCAAGATATAAAATAATTGTAATGAACATTATTTAATATAAAAATATTTTAATGTAAATCATCATAAATTCATTGCTTAATTGTCATAAAAAATATATTTTTTGATGCTAATCATAAATTAATTGCTTATTTGACATGATATAAAATAATTGTCACGATACAGAATATTTTTTTAAATGTAAATCATCATACAACAATATCATGCTTAACTGCCATGCTATAAAATAATTGTCATGATATAAAATATACTATATTTTTAAAATGTAAATCATAAAATAATTGTTTAATTGTCATGCAAATAGTTATGGCACTGCAGTAAATAATTTTTTTTTTAATTTATTTGAAGTAAAATATTAGACAGATATTTTCTTGACTCTTCAGCTTTATGAGATTCATCTCCTTAAAATCAAATGTCACAGTGATCAGTTTCCCTCACTGGAGTTTCAAGTTCAACATGGATGTTATTGTGCATGAAAATTATATACAGAGAGAGCAAGCGATATTATATTATATTATATTAGCATTCCATGCGGCTGAAATTCTTCTCAATCAGGGGAAACTGATTACTGGTTGTATTTCAATCAGAGAGACACAATCAGTTTCGAATTTTTCTTTTCGAAGCAAACAGCCTGAAACCAAAGACTGTGGTCGCCGTTGCACCGAGCAGTAATGTAGATTCTTTTGCATGTGTTTTGTCATTTTCAAAGCTTTATTCCTGAGTAGAATTGATTTCTGCTTACCGAAAGGACATCAGGAAACCAAAAACAGTGTTGCACGGTCAATCGTTTATGACTTTTAAGCAAACCAAAGAGGATGGATTTCAGCGTTTTGTTTCCTTTCATAACTTTTCTCACTGGAGGAGAATTATTGTATTGTGTTTTGTTCGTTTTTTCGACAGGGGATAAATTATTTACCCTGGATTTTGTGAAAGTACTGACTAAATATTTGGTTTCACTTTCCTGCTGAAGAAAAGGTCTTCGCTGGTCTTGCAGTCTTTTCAAAGATCTAGTTAAAAAGTCTTCAGGCCGAGACCAGCTTGGGCTTGTTTTCAGCAAGGTTTGAGGGCAGGATTGATGTTTTTGATATACATTTCAATATGCTTTAGTGTTTTAGAACAATATTGATTGTTGTGTTAAATTGTTAACTTCACATGGGGTTTTTCTTTGTGTGTGCAAGTGTAATGCCATGCAGTTTTTTCAGATTTCTTTGCGAATTAGAAACGCAACATCATAAAACATGTCAAATGTTCAGCATCTGCGTGTGCTGAAGACCTCTGTTAGGGAAAAACTCAGGTTGCTGGTCATTTTTACCCATCCACCTTAAATACTCAATAAATAATAACAAAATAATATCATTACACTTTCATTACACTTTATTCATTGCTTAAACTGTCTTGATTTTCAATTGAATTCTTTGCTATTATTCTTCTGTTGAAGTAGTTTGTTCTGAATTGGTCTGAACTGAAGGGAAGAAGGAGATCTTTGTAAACTCCTCAAGCAGTGATGGTTTGGTTTCCATCACACTGCGGCAGTAAATGTATCTATAAGCCTTAAAAACGGAATGTATTTCTTAATAAATAAAATTCCACTTGTCAATATTCCAAATACATGTACCATGTGTTTACTGAAGTTTTTTTTCTGTTCAGCAATATGGTGTAATGTTTATGCCAAAAAGTATACATTTACAAAAGTTACCCCCACCACAAATAAGATTGTTTATTTAGAATGATAAAAATGTTGACTTTTTTCATGTGTTTTCGTGTATTTATATAAGTGCTGTCAGCATCTAAAATAAAAGTGTTTGTTTACATAATGTGTGTGTACTGTGTATATTTATTATGTATATATAAATACACATGCATGTGTATATTTAAGAAAATGTTTATATATTAAATATATTTATATATAATATAAATTATATGAATATGAACATATACATGTAAAGACAAATATTTTCAAAACACGTGTGTGTGTATTGTATGTGTATACAAAAAAAGTATACACAGCACACACACTAATGTAAACACACTTATTATTTGGATGCGATATTAATCAAAGAATTAACGTTTGACGCACACAGCACATTTATATTATATATTTTATTATTCAAAAACTACATTTTTTTATATATATATACTGTATATATAAAAGCCACACTCACATATACAATTTTGTATATAAAGATATAGAGTAGTGCAATTTATAGTGCAGAAATATGCAAAATAACACAACAAAAAAAGTTTAAATACAAATAAAAATAAGGCAAGTTGATAAAGGAAAGTGGCTTTGTTAGAGAAATGATAGATGATAGATGATAGATGATAGATAGATTTCTGACTTTTATTTTTTCAAAATAATTTGTAAAAAAATTTTTTTTTATTTTTTTATTTAATGAATCTTTAATATTTTTAAATAAAACAAAATAAAATATGTCTTTGGCATTATTTTGCAGCTGTGCCCTGTGTTGCAGCCACACAAGATAAATGAAAACTAATGTTTGATGAAATGTGAAATTTTTGCAACATTCAGCAAAACAAAATTTTATATTTTTTTACACTTATATCTACAATATTCTAACAACTTCATCATATATACATCCAGCTAGTATACTAGTGAAAGATGATGAAATAAATGATATGCACTTTAAAAATGCACAAGAAAAAAAAAAAAAATTAAAAAAAACCAAAGAAAAACAACTTATGAAAACTCAAAAAAGAAATCTAAAAAATGTTTAAAAAACAAAAAACAGAAACGAGTCCTTCTATAGGTCCCACCCAAACTCAATAAGAAACTGTCAAACTGTTCCTCAAGCCATTATATGAGGATGTTAAAAAGAATATCTTATATTCACGATTCACTTCTCATAGACATAAAACTTATAAGTTTCAAGTTTAAATAAAATACATTATAAAATTTATTTGAAGTGAGTTTGTGATTTTGCAGGAGGTGAAGGTGGGCTGGATTTTTTAGGAAAACCCCTGCTCCTCTTTGTATGAACAAACAAAAAAAAAGACACAAAACAAAAACACAACAAATTTACTTTCCCTTTAGTTTTCTCCATAGACATTTCAACACAAGTTTTCAACATAAATCACAATATTACCACATGCATTGCCAATCGTTTGAAACAACAGAAATAATATAAACTATTATATAAATATTGTAGATTAAAAGTTTAAATAACACATATTATTGCAAAATACATACAGCGCCGCTGAAAAGTCTGGGGTCTGTAAGATTATCGCTAAAAGAAATTATTACTTTTATTCATCATGCATTAAATTGATCAAAAGTGACAGTAACAGTGTTGCAAAAGAGTTCTATTTAAAATAAATGCTGTTCTTTTGAATTTTGGGAAAAAAATGTGGACTCCACTAAAATATTGTGCAGCACACAACTGTTTTTCAAACATGATAATAAATCCATAAATTGTTTCTCGAAGCCCGCAAATCTCATATTAGAATAATTTCTGAAGATCATGTGAAACCGAAGACTGGAGTAATGATGGCTGAAAATACAGCTGCGCATCACAAAAAATAAATTACAGTTAGTAACAGATGTTCACAATATGAAAACAGCTGTTTTAAATTATAATATCACTTTTACAGTTTTTATCGTATATTTTTGATCAAATATATGCATTTCTTGGTGTGAGCAAGAATCTAAATCAAACAGTAAAAAAAAAAAAAAAAATATTCTTGCCTACCCAAAAGTTTTGACCAGTAGCGAGAAAGATGCATATTAATGCTGCAAGGAATATCTAGAAGAAAAGAAAGATGCATATTAATGCTGCAAGATAATGCTCTTTGTCAGATGCATATGAGCATTCAGGAGTGAAAATAAGTCTCTTTCTCAACAGGCGCCATCCTTCTCTCCTCTGTCTGAATATGCGCCGCCTCCAAACCCGAGCGCGCATCACTTAATAGCCTCCAATCCGTTCGATGATGATTACAGCTCGCCGTCCCTGAAGCCTCTTCCTCATGCCAACCCTTATATTGGCCACCCGCATTGGTTCAGTGGCTATGGGCCGCCCAGAATGCCACCCAGGATGCCTTCTCCATACGGGGCTCCTTACCAGATGCGAAACCAGCCTCATCCGCTTTCCCAGAATCACATGGGCTCCAACCGGACACCAGGGTTTAATTACAGTGAAAACCCAAATTGCGGGCAGCCGCTTAGCAGCAGCAGCAACAACGTCATGCACTTCAGACCACGTCCAGGAGAGCATGCCAATCTTCACAATCTGAACCAAAGAGCTAGTCCAGGTGGTCCGGATTTCGGTCCAGAGGGAAATCCATCACCACAAATCACCCCAAACAACACAAAAACAACATAAAAACCACAACCAATCCAGCACGCATACACCCAAACATGAAAAAGAGTCCCCTCGCAAAAACAAAACAATAAAGAAAACAATAATCAAAACACAAAGAGCTAAACATGCAAAAAGCATCAACGAAAAACTCAACGGTGTCCTTCACGCCAACAACGAAGCCTTGAAGAAGTCACCGCGATCCGCAGACGCCCGCAGGGGCGGCAATAACGGCGCTTTGAGCAATAATAAAGTTGTGAACAGAAGGAGCACTAACAAGATTCATGTGAACGTCTTCGTCTGAGTAAACACAGTGTTTTCTATCCGTTGTGGCAGTAGTCGTTCTCGTGCTCATAGTTAGGGCCCTGTTGTCATTTCTTCATTTATGGTTTTGTAGATGCTGATCATTTCACAGTTCACATGACTTTGTATATCCCGATCAATTCATATTTAAAATAACTACTTCATTACCACCAAATATATCTCTAGAGTAACTTACTTATATTGCATTTTGTAGTGGTCTTGTGTGTAACTGTTTGAGGGGTACTAGCATCTGGAAGCATATTTTTGTAGTTAGTGTCTTAGCGGACAAATCTTCTGGACGTGATGTGATAGAGTCTCTCTACGATTTGGAGTTTGCACGATTCTCTCCATTGGGGGCGATTTTTTTTTGGGTTTTTTTTTTTGTTTTCTTTTTGTTTTTTTTGTTTTTTGTTTTCCAACAAGCGCTTGAGCCGGACTGATTTGTTTTATGATCAAATGAAGTAAAAATCTTGAATTAACAGAGCCAGAGAACAAGTTGAATCTTGGATATGGGAGAACACTTGATACTTTTGTAGTTTGCTGTTGTATATCCTGCTTTCTTGTACTGGGTCTATTTTGGCCAAGATTGAGGAGGTTTGCTTACAGTGAAGGCCTTTATCTGGGCATGATGCATGAAAGATGCACAAAAAAAATACATTGTACATAAGCAATAAACACTTTGTGCACCACCAAAATTATCATTAATTATCTCCTAAAATTCATTGATTTTTATGACTCAATGTTCATTGGTGAATCTCACAAAATCTAAAAACAAAAACAAAACAAAAGATGTCAAAACACAATCCAAAGCAAAAAAAAAAATTAAGTTAAATTACATTTTAAATGAAATTTTAAATTAATTTTAAATTAAATTTTACATTAAATTTTAAGTTAAATTACATTTTAAATTAAATTAAATTTTAAATGAAATTACATTTTAAATGAAAATTTTAATTAAATTTGAAATTAAATTTAAATTAAATTTTAAATAAAAATGTAAATTCAATTTAAATAAAACATTTAAATTAAATTAAATATTAAATTAACTTACATTTTTAATTATGAATTAAATTTTAAATTAAATTAAAACAATAAAAAATAAAATACAGTAAATATTGATTAGAGTAAATAAACATTAAAAAAGCTCAAAGAAAGTACAATGAATAAGACAATTAAACACGAACTAGTGTGTGTGTGTGTGAATGTATAAAATGTATCGAAAACAAATCTGCATGAGGCAGAAATATTTCAATGTGCTGTATTAAGTTAATTTTTAAATCGTTATAGTTCTTTCTGTTTTCAAGTTTACGAGTTGTAGCTGCATTGTGAAGGTGGGTCTCCAAAAATCAAAAATACAGACTAACAAGACAACCAAAGCATGGGGAGGTCATCATTCACTCCAAAGGAAAATTAGATTAAATTACATTGAAGTAAACTAAAAAATGTACATTAAATTATTTTAATTAAATTGTTAATAAAATGTTAAAATCTAAATATTCAAATTAAAATTAAATACTTAAAATTAAAGTATACGGAGTACATTTAGTATTAAAGTAATAAAAATTTAAATTTAAAAACATTATAAATAAAAGTACAGTTAAAATATTGATTTAGGAAAGAATGAAACATTTTAATGCATACTTAGGAGGGTGGGTGGGACAAAATTTAAAATTAATTACTGCATTAGATTAAAAAGTTTATGAAAAAAGCTCGGGGTGGATGCATTACCTGAACATGTTTTGGGAGTGAGATTCACCCCATATATCATCTCAAAATGCAGATTTTTTTTTATGAAAAGTTTTTTTCCTTTGAATCATTTTTAAATCCGTTAGATCCGTGTTGTTCAGTTTTGGATGTGCCCGTTGTAACGTCACACGGTCCCCTTGTTTTGTGTTTTGGGTGCGCCGCTCCCTCAGAGATATTATCGTCTTTCCATCAAGTTGGGAAACATAGTGGCGTCGTGAATGTAAACTTCATGTCTTGCACTCTGCTGTTTGATTTTCCCAGACAAGAGTGTTTGCCACACATTGTTGCTCTAAAAGATG